>NW_026781968.1:600000-913268 GCF_031769215.1 Ylistrum balloti
TAGAACTGAAGTTAATAACACAATTCTCAGTAAATATTGGAATGTAAAATATTGTGGGAGGTACCAAACAATATATACTGTATCAAGTGATTTTCTTAAAAGCCTTCAATACAGCAGACTGCTGCATATCGTATAAAACAACTGAGCTATAGCAAACATATCGTATCTATCAAATATAAACATTTCCTCCCATTTCATCAAAAGGAGAGGATACTGATATCTCAATACACAGCAGAAGGAGAGCCTCCACATTCTCTTGTAATACTGTGGGAGTATCACAGACCTTTCTTCCAGGAATATTTCCTTCGAGCATTCTACAAGTGGTATATGACAAGAATATGTGTGCTCATGATAATAAAGCTTTTGTTTTCAATTCACTTTGTTTCTATGAATCAAGCATAGCCCTCTTCCTAACAAAAATATTTTCAAGAAAATTAGTTTAAATTAGCTACTATCACATGTGCATTTGCGTCAACATCAGGAGAGGTGGTTGTTAATTGAAGGAAATGTGGGCACATTACTGTTGTTTTCCATGGGCTTTAGCTAAAACAGAGTTATGGAACTTGGAAAGCAGACCTGTCCATATCACTAGAGTATTTCTATGGTGCTGTGTAACAATATTTTGTGTACCCTTTTGTTCATCACCAGGACAATATCATTTTGGACTAATCACTGGTTCATCACCCCATACAAACTAGTAGTTTCATAATAGTTCTACTACAGTGGACAGTTTATTTCCCAGACACATATAATTAATTGTGGATGATCAGTCTCAGGCCACTCCGTTTTGTCCTTTCTCTATGATCTCTCTCAGCCTCTGCATGCGTTTGTCCAGCTGGTTGGGATCTCCTCCTGGGTGACTCCGGTGATATAGCTGGATAAGTTGACAGTATTCTGTGTAGGTAAACTGGGCCCCCTTTTCAGCTATAGATGTCAGAACGTCCTGTTTAACAAGAAAAGCCATGTTTGAACATTTTTTAGAGCTCTCTGCTAAATATAACATTCAACTGAATCATTAAAGTTGTTTATAAATACATGAACCCATATTCCACAATCTATTAAACCAGCATAATTTTTAATTAGCTCTTTTATTTTTGTGTCTTTAATGTTAACAACAGAGGCATTTTTAAGCATCACATGAATTTAAACCAACTTGTTCATGTACAGAACATCTTTATTGATATCAAACATTTGATTTAATTGTATAGCTCTAAGAAGCAAAAAACATCATGAATTCATAGCAAAACCCATAGCATACTCAAAAAATCCCATTACTGAACATTAACTGTGAAAATATTCATAAAGTATCATGAAAATCAACCAAAGAACTTTTTAAAAAATGTGATTTCAATGTGAAGTCATCCACGAAATAACTTTGTGAAGACATATGTGTCAGGACATAAATTGATTATGATCTGGCAAACAAAACAGAAATATTGATAGCTTTTTAGTAAAACCTACATCTGGGTTGAGGTAGAGGAGTTCATAGTATTGCCGAGCCATATCCAGGTCAGTTTCTCTGGACATTGAAATGTTGGTCAGGTTTTGTTGGATAGCAAACAGATTTCGACACCTATAGCAGAGAAACCAAGATATACACATGCATGTACCAGTATACATAAAGGTAGAATGTTATTGTTGGAGATTGATAAACTTGTCAACTTTTATAATGATATGTTCATTACCACTCTTATACATGTTTACATTTCTGCAATTCCATCATATGAACTGAGTTTTTCTGAGACTGTTCTTCTTTGACATCCAAAAATCATGCTCAGATTGATTAAGTGAATTGGATTTGATCTTCACTAATTCTGGTCCAGTTAGTCTTACTGATGTTTCTTTAAAACTTGATTAAACTTGATCAATTCAAGTTGATTGTACAACATATAAGTAAACAATGCCTTTACATAAAAAATTTATATTAAATTATAAGAAGAGAGAAACCTAATTAGAATTTCCTGGTCAAATGCACTTTATAGTTTTCATATTTCATCTTTCTCTCCATGTAGAGTAGAATCACTTCCT
The DNA here is from genome assembly GCF_031769215.1 of Ylistrum balloti. Lineage (NCBI taxonomy): Eukaryota > Metazoa > Mollusca > Bivalvia > Pectinida > Pectinidae > Ylistrum > Ylistrum balloti. The sequence goes on from NW_026781968.1 coordinate 602,029, forward strand.
AACAAAAAAATTCTACAGTCATAAACCACTTACATCTTCTTTATGCCGTTCTCGTTGATTTTTGGTAAAAATTGGATACTGTTCATCAATATGGAAGCCACCAGGAATCCCAGGCCTTCAAATATATACCTGTAAGGAAAATGACTCACTATAAATGCTGAATTAATGTGAAATTTAAAACAAGCACCTGTTACATTAGTGCACCATTGATTCCATAAATTATATTATACATGATGCTTACCAGAAATCTTTTTATAATATCATATATACAGTAAATTCTAGTAGAGAGGTCAACAGTACATTAATACTGCAAGTGTAGCATAACTGGAAGATACATCAAAGTCCACAGTAATAATCCTTATTTATCTACTGACAGTGATTGGCTGCAGAACATTATAAGGGCCAGTATTAAAATCTACTGACTTGAATTTGTTAGGCTGCAGACTCTGTGACATCATCTCCTCCATAGCTGTCAGATCTTTGTTTAACTTCAATACATTGGAGTCTGGGTCAAGGTCATCAATAGGTCCAGCATAGTTTGACTGAAACAATAGGGTGGATGTCATCAACAGGTCCTCCACAGTTAGACTGAATAAGGTTATCAGTGAAAATTATGAATGCTTCCCAAAAATGATTTCCCCAATAAACAAATAATGTATACAACAAGGTTTATCATCCTACTTTAAATGCAATTAAAGTTATGCTCTGCACTCTGTAAATAAGAGGTGGTGGAACCTGGATTTGGTACAATGCACAGTGTCATAATTTCATGATCCTTTCATAATTGTGGGCAAAGTTATGCTTTGGACAGTAAAAGATGGAAGAGCTAATGGATGAACAATGTAGCAAATATATGCTCTCCCTCCAACTTTTGGGCAGCTAAAAAAATATAGTGTTGGTCATCAATAGGCCTTGTGCAGTTAGATTGAAACAAATAGGTCAAGGTCAACTATGGATCCTGCACAGTGAGTCTGAAAAAATAGAGCCAAGGGCATCAATACATCATGTAGTTAGACTGAAACAAAAGGGTCAAGATCATCAAATAGGCTCTGTATAGTTAGACCTGAACAATAGGTCAAGGTAAAAAATACACCAGTCCTGTAATTAGTCTGAATTAATGTGCACTATCACTAATTCCATACATTGTAGGCAACATAATATTCTTCATAATGATTTTATAAGTACATGTGCTACAACCAAAACCTGACACCACTTACTACCATTACAAAAATTAGGGGAGAGAACTGAGATTGCGATATCATGAAATTCGCCAGTTGATTCATCTTTAATGAACCAAATACATGTTATCCTTGTATCCAGGTATTTCATAAAGTGTCATGATGTGTCACTGTACCTACCTTCCTGGTAACTAGTTCCAGACATTTCACAGGTATCATGATGTGTCACTGTACCTACCTTCCTGGTAACTAGTTCCAGACATTTCACAGGTATCATAATGTGTCACTGTACCTACCTTCCTGGTAACTAGTTCCAGACATTTCACAGGTATCATGATGTGTCACTGTACCCACCTTTCTGGTAACTAGTTCCAGACATTTCACAGGTATCATGATGTGTCACTGTACCTACCTTCCTGGTAACTAGTTCCAGACATTTCACAGGTATCATGATGTGTCACTGTACCTACCTTCCTGGTAACTAGTTCCAGGTAGTAGAAGCAGTGAACTCTGACTTCTAAGTGTAACAGGAGTAGACAGATTTCAGCCAGATCCTGGAAATCTTTCTCCAGTGTGTTCAAGGACCTGTTCATGAAATAAATCAGTATATGAATCATACGCATGGCTCTGAGTAAACAAATAGTAAAGAAAAATCAATGAGAAGGAAGAAACAGTTTAAAAAAGAAAACGTTATAGATTATTCCTCATCCCATCCCACCCAGCGGACCAGTGGAAACAGAGGTCTAAATGTACCAGTACATTGCTTCATTTTTGAACATATCATCACCACAGTACTTACTCTAAAGCATTGTGAGATACTGGTGGATATTTCTGAAATGAGAAAATACATAGTTTAAAAAAAAATATTCAGTTGATCATTGTTTATTTATTTAAAAATCCAATATGGCAAAAAGCAAATTTTCAATGCAGCTTAAATTCAACATGAACATATAATTGATACTAGAAGTATTTTGTAAGCTTATTTCATTGAATTCAAGGATTCCTTTGATGTAAGCTTTATTGCATTGTAGCCAGCCACTCCAGGTGTAAACACAAGCAGTCCTTTGAGTAGTGGATTAATGGTAACCCACTTGCCTTTCACCTAGCCGTCTGGGGTTCAATTCCCGGAACGGACGTGAAAAGGTAAGGGGTCACCTACCCGACCACATGGGTTTTATACTATGGTTTCCTCTCACAGTGAGATTCCTCAGGTGCTTACATCCGAGCCAACAAGAGTGATTAGTATAAGTAAAAAAAGTTTAAATAACTTGTTGTAAAATAAATAAAGTTAATATTTATAAATAAACACAAGACTTACTGAAGATTTCTGGATGCCTTGTTTATCTGACTTAGAAGACAGTGATTGTGCAAACTGTCCCAATCTCCCTGTAAACCACTCCTGAAAATAAAAACACACAGGTGTCATTCTTGATGATAAACTCATTTTTAGTACAACTACTTCAGTAATATGAGACTGGCAACATGACATTCAATGATGGCAACAAGTTGTGTTTTATTACATTTAAACAGTGGTGGACATTAAAAAGACAAATGCTTTGACCAGTAAATACTGTTGATATAAATATATTTGTTTGTTTACTAAATTCAACACCAAATGAGCAATCAGGGTTGTTGGACATCTGGAACAGTACACTAAATATCACAGATATCAAAAATCACAGAGATAAGGGAACACAAAAATAATTTATTGAAGAAAAACTTTCTGATAAAGTAAAAATTTGCTACAAGTGGCAAAATAAGAAAGCCCGAAATACATACTAGACTCTGATGGTAGTTAGCGATGGTCCTCATCTGTGTGGAGTCAGTGATAATTTCCTGCTGGGGAATCATGGAGTCTGATGAGGACAGATTGCTAATGAGCATGTTCACCTCCTTGGAGTTCAAAGTCCTCATTTCTTCCTCTGAACACATAGCCTGGTTCAGGTCCTGACCCTCCATTGGTTGTAAAACTTGCCAACTTGGCAAAGACCTGTATACATAGAGAATGTTAAGCGAAGACCAGTAAACAAGGGGCATTAATTATTATATAAGCCAGATATTTTAGTTTGTTAGGATCAGCTTTATATGTTATATATAATACCATTTGCTGATATTATCATTACATCTGTGAATAATTCATAAGAACAGTTATGTTTTATTTAGTCTTTACCACATACCTAATAGGAGTTTTTGATCAGATGTACTTAGAGCAACAAAATTAATGTTGTTACATTGAGAATGTGACATCATAATTATATTAACTTGAAAATATTACAACATATAAAATGTATAACAGTAGTATTTCTGGGTCAAAGATCACATGGAAAAGTTTGAAATAAAGTAACATTTATAATTTGTATTTAGTTAGCCCACTTTGAAGTTTTCAAAGGACTTTCAGCAAAATTTTGGCCAAAGACCTGAAATGTCACATCAAAGTTGTCCATAGTGTTAAACAGGTACATTTATGTTTCGTTACCAGTAACTATCAATAATAATCTAAGCTAATGTAAGTCATATGATTATGTCTAATTGATTACAATGGTTTATGTGTATTGCTACTGTATAACAGGCTGCTTTACCTCAGAAATCTGCTGATGTCCTCATCTTTTGCCCACATAGCACTAATCATTCGCTTCTCATCTGTGTCATTCTGAACCATACCTGTAACAAATGTGACAAATTTGTAATTAATTATTCATTGCCTAGATGCTACCACTGGTAACAAACTAGTAAACATTGTGAATAACACAAACAAGTGCACATTGCAAATTACATCATACACTGACCTGGTACATATAACATATGATTTGACCTTACTATAAATATGTCTCTTTAAACCTTACCAATTAGTTAACATGTCATTTAAAGATTTATATGAAACACTTAAATGTGGGTCAAGGTTAACAATTTGAGAAAGTAAACTAACAAAAAGTCATTTAAAGTTTACTTCATACCGGAAAAAAAATTGATTTAAATGAGAAAATGTCAGTAAGGCATGCATCACTCTCATGTACATTTATTATCTGCTAAGAGGAACATGATGTGACAGACAGACAGACAGACAGACATGGGTATTGCTATATGCACCCCAAACTCCTACGGGGAATACAAACTAGATTGATAGCCTTCTGTCCCAACATGATGAATGCAAAATAGCATGCTCTATACTTCTGGGTTCTAAAGAACTTCTCAAAAGTCTTAACATGTGTCTTTGATTTACCCATGAATGGTGTATGACAAGTGTCCCAGTGACTTACCCATGTATACTTAAAGACAAGTGTCTATGTGACTCATCCCTGTATGCTGGATGACAAGTGTCCCTGTGACTTACCTCTGTATGCTGTATGACAGGTGTATATGTGACTTATCCCTCTATGCTGTATGACAAGTGTCCATGTGACTTACCCCTGTATGACAAGTGTCCATGTGACCTACCTCTGTATGCTGTATGACAAGTGTCCCTGTGACTTATCCCTGTATGCTGTATGACAAGTGTCCCAGTGACTTACCCATGTATACTTAAAGACAAGTGTCTATGTGACTCATCCCTGTATGCTGGATGACAAGTGTCCATGTGACTTACCTCTGTATGCTGTATGACAGGTGTATATGTGACTTATCCCTCTATGCTGTATGACAAGTGTCCATGTGACTTACCCCTGTATGACAAGTGTACATGTGACCTACCTCTGCATGCTGTATGACAGGTTTCAATGTGACCTACCTCTGTATGCTGTATGACAGGTGTCCATGTGACCTACCTCTGTATGCAGTGTGACAGGTATCACGATAATCCTTAAGTATATTACAGATCATGTTGAGGAATTGGTCAGCATATGTAGGCAGATCTTGCATTAACTCCTGTAAGTCTTGTATATTTTTATCCACAATCACCGTGCTCTGAAAATATATCATGAAAATATTGTCTACAAAACAGATCATACAACTGTCAGCACAGTTTACATATAGCTGTCAGCATAGATTACATACAGCTGTCAGCATAGTTTACATACAGCTGTCAGCATAGTTTACATATAGCTGTCAGCATAGTTTACATACAGCTGTCAGCATAGTTTACATACAGCTGTCAGCACAGTTTACTACATACAGCTATCAGCACAGTTTACATATAGCTGTCAGCATAGTTTACATACAGCTGTCAGCATAGTTTACATATAGCTGTCAACACAGTTTACTTACAGCTGTCAGCATAGTTTACATACAGCTGTCAGCATAGTTTATAAATAGCTGTCAGCATAGTTTACATACAGCTGTCAGCATAGTTTACATATAGCTGTCAACACAGTTTACTTACAGCTGTCAGCATAGTTTACATACAGCTGTCAGCACAGTTTACATACAGCTGTCAGCACAGTTTACTTACAGCTATCAGCACAGTTTACATACAGCTGTCAGCACAGTTTACATACAGCTGTCAGCATAGTTTACATACAGCTGTCAGCACAGTTTACATACAGCTGTCAGCACAGTTTACATACAGCTATCAGCACAGTTTACATACAGCTATCAGCACAGTTTACATATCACTGCTACCAAGCATCAATTTCAATTATATAGTGTTTACAACATCACATATATATCTTTACCCTGAGTATTTGGTTCCCTCAACATATTTCAATCAGATAACAGATATGTAGATGAGTAACCAGATTTAATTCTATAATTTTTTTATCTACCAAGTACTAGGACATCACAGACATCTATTTATAAAGAGTTGGAAGTCAAAGAGAAGTCATTTGTTAACTGTTCTTCAGGTAAGACTGTTAATAAGAAGATGTTACTAAAGGGAGAAAACTCACTGTAAGTAAGGGCCGTGAAACACCAAGGTCTTTCTGTGTTTTATGATCAACAACATGACGAAGAGAATCAAAACCTGTAAAGAAATCACACTGGAAATAATAAATCTGAAATATAAACATTTAATCCAATAAATGTATTTAAAGATATGGAAACTGCAATTTTCAGCTTGATAAGCTTATATTATGAAAATATTTTCCAACATATATAGAAGTTTCCACACATACAGATGAACATGTATAGACAATGTAATTGAAAGTAAGGTAACTTTGACCTTTGTTTCAGTAAAGGAAGCAGGACCCACCTTATATAGTAGAATTAAAGAAAAGGGATGACAACCATTTACACCATAGTGTAGTAACCTAAGTAACCTTAGTAACCTAAGTAACCTAAGTAACCTAAGTAACCAATGTAACCTTAGTAACCTAAGCAACCAAAGTAACCTAAGTAACCTTAGTAACCTAAGTAACCTAAGTAACCTTAGTAACCTAAGCAACCTAAGTAACCTAAGTAACCTTAGTAACCTAAGTAACCTAAGTAACCTTAGTAACCTAAGTAACCAATGTAACCTAAGTAACCTAAGTAACCAATGTAACCTTAGTAACCTAAGTAACCTAAGTAACCTAAGTAACCAATGTAACCTTAGTAACCTAAGTAACCTAAGTAACCTTAGTAACATAAGTAACCTAAGTAACCTATGTAACCTTAGTAACCTAAGTAACCTAAGTAACCTTAGTAACCTAAGTAACCTAAGTAACCTAAGTAACCAATGTAACCTTAGTAACCTAAGTAACCTAAGTAACCTAAGTAACCAATGTAACCTTAGTAACCTAAGTAACCTTAGTAACCTTAGTAACCTTAGTAACCTACGTAACCAATATAACCTTAGTAACCTAAGCAACCAAAGTAACCTAAGTAACCTTAGTAACCTAAGTAACCTAAGTAACCTTAGTAACCTAAGTAACCAATGTAACCTAAGTAACCTAAGTAACCTAAGTAACCTAAGTAACCTTAGTAACCTAAGTAACCAATGTAACCTAAGTAACCTAAGTAACCAATGTAACCTTAGTAACCTAAGCAACCAAAGTAACCTAAGTAACCTTAGTAACCTAAGTAACCTAAGTAACCAATGTAACCTTAGTAACCTTAAATTGATATTAGTCTGTGATAAGAGATTTCATTTGTGATATTGAAGTACATGATAATATGGAAGAATTTTCATCATTTCAGACACGACACAATGATGGCATGTAACTAATGAAAAAACATATATGTATTTATAGTAATGTTGACCTAAATCTGACCACAGAAATCCTCAGTAACCAGCTTATAGGAGGGTGCAATCTATATAGCATAAACGGCTTACAAATTTTAAAAAGTGTAAGAAAAAATAAAGCACTGGACAGATATAAACAAAAAAATACTGATAGCCACAACAAGAAACAACACAGATAATGATCACAAAAATCTGGAATGTATGTTACCGTCACTTTGTTTAGTTTATAGTGAAAAACAAACCCAGTTTGTATTCTATCTTCACTTATAGCAACACGTACCCTCTATCATAGGTAATTTTTGTTAAACAAATACAAGTAAAAAAGTTGCAAATAAATATTCTTTTACAGCAAACATGAGTCATGTTCTGACAACTAATATGTTACAGACTCTGTTTGATCTGAATGGGAAAGAGGAAGGGCTGTCCACTTTATGTGTATGGCAATTAAAACGACTGGGGAAACAGAGATATAGAACAGGTGACTCCATACCAGTGTATTATCAATATTACTACCTAACTACCCAAAACTTATTAAACTATCATACAGATCCCAACAGCTGATTAATTAATGTTATCTAATCATGCTTTATATCAATACAATAATATAATAATTACCACACCCCACTCCCCATCCTGGATTTATTCCAGCTAAGTATCATGTACTGTATAGAATACTTTTTCAAAGGTATGTAATATGTTAGTTTATTTGAATAGTCTACAACATTTTCAACGTAAAGTCAAGGCACCATACAACTGTACAAGTCATCATGCATACAATCAGTGTACGTACATGTACTACTTATCAAAATACGTTACACTTCAATACCTCAAATTAATGGAATGATTCAGCTGATTATGGTAAAATAGACAGGGTACATGGGTTACCAGGTAAATAAAATCTTATTTACAGAATTCCTTATCTTTACCTCTACAATTTTTTTATATAAAAGTAAGTGGTAAAAACAATTTAATTCCTGTTTTTTGCCAAAACTTTGTATAGCTGTGTTTTAGTATTGTGTTGTAGTTTAGGGCTAAAACACTTTGACAGAACTAAAACACGCCTGCATTTAGAAGTTTCAGCTATGTCTTGTGATTATAGACTTGGTCTTGCACAACCAGAAACTTACTATATGTATGACTCACTTTACTTATAAACAATACATAAACATCATAAATGTGAATGCTTGATTTTATATAGCAGCTAAATCATCATATTTGATTGTTTGGTGACTGAAACATCAGACATATTTACTGGAAATCACTACAAACTACATCTCCACACAGCAATAATAGAACAGGCAGTACAAATCAACCTTGACACACAGCAAATATAACACAAATTAAAAAATACAGACTGTGAGACATACAATGATTATCAAGAGGTTCAAAATCAGGAAAGTTCTGAACAGGTGTACTTTATGGAATATCAACATTACTATTACTATCATACATGTATATTGCCCTGCTTCAAAAGCTGACCAGACATGCACACATTCTGCAGCCTTATTCAAAATAACAGTAATATATGTGTGTTACTGCTGAATATATGTATTATCTACCTACTTATATAAAGGTCATACAGTCATTCACATATTCCAGAAACCAACAGAAAAGAAATGAGAAAAAACCATGAACCATATAATGAGGTGATCTCTATTTCCTCATATCATTACTATATTGCTTGGCTAGAGGGATCACCTCTTTAGCTTGATCCATTGAATGCAAAGCTAGTAAACCACAGGTTCCAGGTTCAAATCCTAGCTGAGACATTGAAATAAATTATGACCCTTTTTTTTCAGATGGTGCCCATATACTTCACATTACTTTCACAAGCATCACTACACCCTACAAACTCAAGGATGATTTATTTCCAGGAGGGGAGTATGTAACCCTGGTAAAACACTAGCAGCGGTATACTGCTCGGGTAAAGAGGTCTTCTCTTTAGCTTAATCGGTTGAGCATTACACTAGTACTCTAGAGGTCCCTGGTCCAAATTCTAGCAGGGGCATTAAATATACCTATCATGATTATGACTGAAGGGAAATATACCTCAGAAATAATGAGAGAGATATCAGATCAATGGACGAAAAAAATGAAATTTTTAACTTATCACAAGAGGAGGACAAAGTTGATGGAAAAATAAGGAAAACAAAAGTATGGTGATAAACAAAGCTGACCACTGTAAATGGTCCGGCCAAAATGACCGCCAGAAACATGCTAACTTACACTGTTCTTCCTCATCCACTGCAGCAGCAGAGTAACCACAAAACAGGACATATGACTATTACACAGTAACATCCATTACACAACAGTTATACTAACTATCAAACTAGTACATTCTTATACTGAAGAAGATAATATACAGCTTATACATGTGATACTAATATATTTTTTTCTGATTTAAATTGGTAATGTTGACAAATCAACAAAATCATTATCCATTCATCATTTCTAAATATGAGACATGATTGCCTCATAAACCATGCATATTAGCTGATTTTTTTCTAAATCTATCAATCTTAACTTTCATTTTGGAAGTCTAATATGTCTTAAGCTCAATATGGGTGTTGATGTGAACAGAGTGTCACCTCAGTCCCTCTTCCACTTCCTTATCATCAAAACACCAAATTGTGAACAACTTCTCATCGACTGAAACTTAAATCCTCAGTTCCAAGAACCTTCCTTGATTAAGTCAGAAAAGTTCATGAGATTTTTTAATGTGGCATTACTTTGAGTTTGTTCTGAAATTAAAATTTTAATGAAAGAATCCTTAAGTTAAACATTCCTGAAGCCAGCTTTATACCCCGCCTTTATCTCCTCATATCAAAACTTGGTCAATAAAATTAATAGATTCATTGATAACAAAAAGAAAAAAACATGATTTGTCAGATAAAGTTTATATATAACAGAAGATCAGCAGATCTGTGACAAATTACCTATTGTAGCAGCTTCTATGCTGTTTCTGACAGAGTAGTGGACTTGACCAAGGAAGATATCCTGGACAAAGTCTGTAACAAAGGCCTGAAGACTTGACGATCCATCCATACAGGCAATAGCATCTTCTACCTCCCGGATAAAATCCTGTAGTGGTTTAAAGATGGCTGTAACAAACAAGTCAACATAATTACAAGAGGCCAACTGGGCCTGTAACACTCATTTTTCTGTATCATTATTTCAGAGACAAATGAAGTGAAAATGCTTGCTTTAACTCTAGAAACAAGAATAAAAAAACTCAACATAAAATGGGTATTTGACATTACTTTTCATGAAACTCATCACTGAGACACAATGCTCATCCTATATACCAGGACAATTTTTTTCCTTATCACAAAATATATACTGTTTAAAATCGGATTCCATTATTGTGTTAATGTGCTTACCCATTAGAACATTACACAGTTGGGATATCTTTTTATCCTTTAAATATGATGAGAATCATTTCCATTGGTTGTAAATCAACACAGACTAGATATCTAAACTTTGTAAAGATTACCTGTGATATTGTAGACACTTGGCTTACAGACCATCTGGTGTTTCTCTAGTCCCATCTCAGCTAACATACTGGCGTTAAACATGTCACTCTACAACAAATGTCATTATCATAATAACTAGAATACTGGCAGGTCAGCAAGGGCCCCGCAATGTGGCTGGAAATTCCTCCCGCCCACCTGCTCTAAGACAAACACACCCCACACTGACAGATTAACGGCAAGACCTTAAGTACACTCTGCTACAAAATCTAGAAAGACTGAAAAGGAAAAAACAACTCATACTAACAAATACATTCAACAATCTGATTTTTCATTTATAATAACAGTGACCTTGACCTTAGAACTCTGGATGTAAAAAACAATATCTCACGCAAGCACTCTTAGTAAGGAAGTTTGTGTAAAGTTGATTTTGATTGGGCAAAGTTAACTCTAGTTATCACATGGAAACTGATTTTAATTTATAGTTACAGTGATCTTTGACCTTTGGACCTGAAAGGCAATCTATCTAAAACAAGCACTTTTGGTTAAGAAGCATTGCATCAAGTCTGAACCAATTTTCTACTTAGAGAGTAACAGTAATCAGGACCACTGACCCTGGGACCTGAAAAGCAACCCAAAGCAAGCCATTTTCTAAGGAAATACGGTATGAGGTTAGAATATGATTGGCCAAAGCAAACGTGAGTTATCGCTGGGAAACTGATTTTTCTATTTTTAGTAACAGTGACCTTGACATTTGACTTTCTAAACTGTAAAACAATCCCAAGCAAATACTTTCAGTAAGGAAGTACTGTATGAAGTTTGGTTTACCTGGCAGATTGGAAAAAACAAACACTAGTTTTCACATGGAAACTGATTTTAATTTATAGTTACAGTGATCTTTGACCTTTGGACCTGAAAGGCAATCTATCTAAAACAAGCACTTTTGGTTAAGAAGCATTGCATCAAGTCTGAACCAATTTTCTACTTAGAGAGTAACAGTAATCAGGACCACTGACCCTGGGACCTGAAAAGCAACCCAAAGCAAGCCATTTTCTAAGGAAATACGGTATGAGGTTAGAATATGATTGGCCAAAGCAAACGTGAGTTATCGCTGGGAAACTGATTTTTCTATTTTTAGTAACAGTGACCTTGACATTTGACTTTCTAAACTGTAAAACAATCCCAAGCAAATACTTTCAGTAAGGAAGTACTGTATGAAGTTTGGTTTACCTGGCAGATTGGAAAAAACAAACACTAGTTTTCACATGGAAACTGATTTTCTATTTATAGCAACGGTGACTTTAACCTTTATCCTTTGGAGATGAAAAGCTACATACCCCAAGCAAGCACTTCCTTCAAGGAGGCTTGGCATAAAGTATGAGTGCCATTGGCCCAACAGAATTTGAGATAGAGTACAGAAACAAACAAGAGGCCCATGGGCCTTAACGGTCATCTGACAAAAAGCAAGCCAAACTCTAACAACAGTGAGTCTGCCGTTAAAACAGTGGGCTTTATTAATTTGAATAAACTTGGTAACCCTTCCTCCCAGCATCCTACAGGCCCAATATCAGCACTCTGAGCCTTTTGGTTACTGAGAAGAAGTCATTTACAGATTTTATCATATTTGAACCCTGTGATCTTGAAAGTGGGTCAAGGTCATTCACTTGAACACATTTGGTAACACTTCCTCAAAGCATCCTACAGGTCCGATATCAGCACTCTAATCATTTTGGTTATGGAGAAGTCATTTGCATATTTTAACATATTTAACCCCTGTGACCTTGAAAGTGGGTCAAGGTCATTCATTTGAACAAATATAGTAGCATGTCATCCCAGCATCCTACAGGTCCTTTATCAGCACTCTTGGACTTTTGCTTATTGAAGATAAGTTGTTTGTATATTTTAACATATTTGACCCGTGACCTTGAAAGTGGGTCAAGGTCATTCATTTGAACAAAATTATTAGCCTTTCCTCCAAGCATCCTACAGGCCTAATATCAGCACTCATGGACTTTTGCTTATTGAGAAGAAGTCGTTTGTATATTCTAATATATTTGACCCCTGTGACCTTGAAAGTGGGTCAAAGTCATTCATTTGAACAAACTTGGTAGCACTTCATCCCAGCATGCTACAGACCCAATATCAGCATTCTGAGCCTTTTGGTTGTTGAGGAGAAGTTGTTTAAAAATTTCAATATATTTGACCCCTGTGACCTTGAAAGTGGGTCGAGGTCATTCATTTGAACAAACTTGGTAGCCTTTCCTCCAAGCATCCTACAGGCCCAGTATCAGCACTCATGGAGCTTTGCTTATTGAGAAGAAGTCGTTTGTATATTTTAACATATTTGACCCCTGTGACCTTGAAAGTGGGTCAAGGTCATTCATTTGAACTAACTTTGTAGGGCTCCATGCCAACATGCTATGGGCCAAGCACGACGCACGGCCGACGACGACAGACGAAGCACGATGGCTATAGGTCATCTAGACCCTTCGGGTCAGATGACCTAAAAAAGACAGGCAGACGGATGGACAGCTAGACAGACAAGCTAATTACTACAGGGCACCTACATCTCAATGTGGAGCGTTAAAGACTCATATCTAATATTCTAAGACCTCATACATGTTTTTTTATAACCCAAGAGTTTCTAATGAACCTACATTATAAAAGTAATCATTCTCTAAACAATTTACAAAATTACCATCCTGATTTAAAACTGACAAGAATATGAATAAATAGGATTATAAATTTTTTAAAACCTGACAATACAGTATAGTTTTAAAAAATTATTCAAAGAACTTGTACCTTTCGTCAACAAAAGCAACATCAATATTCATCTTCATAATGACACTTATCAGCTGAATATCTCGTTAAACATGTACACTTTCATGCTCATGTGTCCTTTCGATGCTTTTACTTTATAAAAATATTTACTTACCGTATCAAACGCTCTACTATCCTCAACATAACTGTTGGTGCTCATGGCATGAATTGATGCATCAAAACGGAACAGGGCTGGCTAAAAACACAGAATTAGAAAACTCCTCACTGATCTACACTAATTCCTATTGAATGTCTTTCTATGATTTATTGTCTCTATGACAGAATCAACACACAGGATAAGCTGACAAACTAACTTCCATGAACTGTCAATAACATATTGTAAATATGCACATGTAACCATCAAATTAGTGAAATGACATCTTTATTTTACAATACCATATTATGATTTAACAATCAATGTCGGGCTTATATTCATGTCATTATGGATATTAGAATGTGGAATTTATTTCAACAAAATTTGCATAAAAATTGACATATCTAACCAACAACATTACAGCATTCCAAGCAATGGCCTGGGATAAATCAAAGTATCTACAGTTTAGTAGTTAGACTTGTCAAATAATAACCCAAGTTCTATCTTTAATCTATTTGAAATATCTCATAGATATATGAGGTGGATATATAAGGAAACTATCTGTGAACCTTTCAAAAGTTAATCAAATACCTTTTTTGGTTTGTTTGGGCGTTTCTTTGAGAAGTATTGGCTGATATCAGTACTGGGTTCGTCAAAGCTGCTGGGGGCACGTTGTCGTGAGGCAGCAGTATTTTGTACATCAAGGTATTCACGCAGTAGCAACTCAATCTGCAAATTCACCAAAATGTTTGACATTCACCTTTACTACATATGTGATGGTAACAAGATCAGTTAGGACTTTATCAAATATCTGTCCTGTTATCAGTGAATGTACTTAAATTACAGTGGTACTGTAAACATACTACATTTAACACATTCTTACATTCACATTAAATTAGCACAATGCTAAATTAGCACATCCATAAATTTAAAGTTTTATATATATAATCAATACACAGAAACTGCAATTAGCATCATCATATTTTATTGTAAAATGTTAGCATGAAAAGCGATCAAATAAAGTTACCGTTAAATGGGTATGTTTACAGTATTGCATGCCTACCTCATAAAATGATGACACCATCAAAAGATGACCTCATAAAACCATGATATCATAAAAAGATGACCTCATAAAATGATGATATCATAAAAAGATGACCCCATAAAATGATGATATCATAAAAAGATGACCTAATAAAATGATGATATCATAAAATAAGAATAGAATGACATACAAGGGTATAAATACCAGTAGATTATATTACATACAGAAATCATTGTTTTCATTTTCCTTTTTTGTTCGATTGTGGCATACTTAAATAAATAAGATGTTATTCTTGATAATCAAATGAGGATTGTAGAAGTTTAACCTACCACAGCTTGTATTTTGGACCAAACATCTGTCATATCATACATCTGTTCTCCACGGATCAGGACACCAGATTTCTGTAAAAACAAAGTCAAGTTACACTGGTAAATTGAATATTTCAAAATTTTTAACAAAAGCTGATTAACTGATTTTTTTTGCATTCTCACATTAACATTTTCTACTTTGATATATATCATATTTCCTTTTTTCTTCTGTCGGCAAGCGATGATCAATAACTATTTCCCTGGTAGAATAAAATACTTAATGTATTAAATTTGTTTCGTAATATCTACATTTCAACCTATAAAACATTTTTTGAAGTAAACTGAACATCCTACAAGGATTAAAAAAGGTTGGAAACTGACATACACAATGTTTAATTCCTATTACCTATGATATACACATGTATATGTAATTGCTGTTTCCCGTATTCTTTCATCTCTATTTCAAAAATTCTTTTTACCATTTTTCTTTTCATTCCTGTATGTGCATGCTCAATACATAGATCCGATTACACAATTTCCTTCACCATATTTTCAAATCTCAATTTTTTGAAACCCAAGTCGGTAAAATGCTACAAATCTAAGTGTAAGCTTTTTCTGCCATGCAAAAATCCCAATTAGCTATCGGATAAACATGTGTAAAATATCATGACTCCAATATCTCGGGTTATATATAACAAGTGTAATTGACCTGTATAACAATACCTCTCTGGTATTATATGTGAGGGCTTTATCATAAGGTCAAAGTCATTTCACTGAAGAAATCTGATACCCATCACCACAGCAAACTATGGGATATATAAACAAATCTCAATGTTCAAAGCAAGATTGAACCAAGATCATTTATCTTGAAAAAAGAAAAATGTTCAGCTCCAGACTAGTCCTTCTCACCAACCACATGCATGACACCAGGCTTTTGTATTGTCCAGGAAATAAAATTTTAAGTAACACAAAAAATGTTAATGTTCAGTTTGCCAACCTCCTCATATTGTACTTCAAGGACAGTGTAATTAATACTATCAGAGAAGTGTCATCCCAAACCATGTCAAAAAGTAAGTTTGTTTTCCCTAAATTGTTTTGTCTGACTACAAAAGGATAATTAACACCAAAGTCACTATGATATAATACCAAATATCAGTACCCTTGTAAAACGATAAAGTGGTGTAGCACATAAATGTCTATCAACACTTGCACGCAAATCTTAACATTTTATCATCGGGGTACACACAAAATCAAAAACATGTCCAAAGGCTGGGCATCCCCCCATCCCCAAAATCCTTTAAACCAACTTTGAAAAGGATAGTTAAACTCAACAGGGACCATGATGTCAATTATCAGTACCCTTGTACAATTATAAAGTGATGTACTTTTGTCTTTCAACAGCTGCCATCAAAACCTTAACATTCAGTTTTTGTGTAAATTTTTCATCAGTTCAAAATAAAGAACATAAAGTATGAAAATTAAGGAAATGTATATAATTATGTACTGGTATTCATTATTTAATGAATTAAATGAATAAAATTAACCAAAAGTTGTAAAGTATTTTGATGGATGCAAAACAGGGCCCTAATGTTTTTTATCATTCTCAAATTGATGTGATATGTACAGAGACATCTCAGAACATTATGGTGACAACATTAAAATGATGTGATATGTACAGAGACATCTCAAAACATTATGGTGACAACATTAAAATGATGTGATATGAGTCATACAAACACATTCGCCAGTAGATGAAGTGATATATACTTGTAAATACATGCTGATTATTGTTTCTTTCAATCAAAATGAAAATATACCAACATACCAATATATATTTTGATATGCCTGACAACACTTAACAATGAAAATGTAAATGTATACATAACTGAGAAGAAGAAACACTTCTGTTGTAGTGCAAACAAATTTAAATTCTATATGCAACCTTTCTTGATTTTCATAGGTTTTCTTAAAACTTAAGTTTCTGTTTATTGATATCTTAAAAATTAAAACTTTATTTATTTTATTAAATATACAAAATTAACTTCATCGCTATTTTTTAAAGTCTTTGCCTCAAACATATATGTGCATTTTTTAAAGCCACAATGAAGGCTGACAACAGCTTTACACACAGTTCGGAACTACAGCAGACCCTGTGAGGGTATACCACAGCATTCATCTTTACTATGTTGTAATATGGCATGTATACCTCTCAATGGCTCAAACTTGAAAACTGGACATCTCCAATATAAAAGACTTCCCAAACCAGAGATTATAGGCTATATTTTATAAATTCAATCATGTTTGTGTTAAAACATAGTATTACAACTTCATGTACTGTAAACAATTCAGTTTAAGAATAAAATAAATTACTTATTGACAATAATAGATTCTATCATCTAAAGTTTTCAATTTGGGACCAACATTTTGCACTAGAGACTGTTTAATTCACTGTCATCGAATTTGAGGTTCTAGTTCAAAACTTGTACATTTTTATTTGATGGTTTGGACAAGACAAATGTGATATTATTATTATTTGCCTTGAATTCTATATTTCATTCCTGCAAAATTAATGGGAAATCATCCTGATCTTATGTTCAAATATTACATTACATGACACATGAGTGAATGTTCCTGTGTTGTAGTTCACAGAAAACATGGCTGACGTGTAAAGTTCTAAAATTGAAAACAGTAAACACAAACAGTGTAAGACAAAGCTGAGATATTAGTTGTCTAGTGCTATCCTTTGTTAGGTTGTTTGTTACAACATAATGGTAATGGCAGTGACAAAAACAAGGCTTTGTTACAAGCAATAATCTATCATTAGCACGTTTATAGACACTGCATCATTGGAAGTGAAAACAAACAATTTTGTTATTTTGAACACATTATCATTAAAAATAATATGTTGCATGATAAAGTGTAGATTTCATAAAGTAAAAACAGTGAAACATTTCTCCAAACAAATCTGTATCTTCAACATACATGTAATTACATTAATATAAATTAACCTGAAGAAAAAAATGATCAAAATAATGGTTTATAACTTGCTCAAATTTCCGCAGTCAAGAGTGAAAAGCATCATGTGCTGTATGTGAAGTTTGTGTACTGCGCTACTACTGTACGTTGTGTGTGTAATTATAGATCAAGCGGTTATCAATGTAAGCTTGGCGTATACTTCATATAAAACCATGTATCCTTTTGACATTTCTCAAAATTTTCATATTCTGTAGTTTAACTGATTGGATAGTTGTTATCACTTGCCCTCATATTTACTTACAGTTGTTTTTTAAGTTTCATTTTGTAATATTCAGTGTCACCAATTGTAACTCTCATGATTTCATCAGGTCAGTCTGATATTGTCTATATCATGACCAGCTCAAATCATTACTTTTATTCAATTACTTTTACACAGAATTTAAAAACTAAAAGTTCAGTTTTAGGTTCTGAAATATAGTGAAAACAATGTTCAAACGTAACATAAAACATTAACTCATCACCCAACGCCAACAGATATAACTTTAGAATGGAACTGGTTGTCAGATCTGCTTACCTGATAACCCTATACAACACCCTGTCACCCCTATTCTTAATTACCATGTCCAGGTATTATTTGACAAGAGGATGGTGACACTAAATATGATTGTATTGTGAGTGATATTTTAGTATAATGACATCACATGTTCAAGGCACTGTAGTTTACTTGATTCTTTCTTACATGTTGTATACTGTGTAAACATTCAGAAAAATCTTTTTAGGAGATTGATTTGTTTTCTTTCTTTTTTTTAAATGAAATGATCAAAATTTAATTGCTCAGTAAAAGCAAGTATCAAATGCCTGAAAAAATATCACTTTTACTTAAAACAGAAATAAATATCATACAGAAGATATTTAGATTAATGATAAACTAGGAGATACCATTAGGCAGTTAATCATTGGCCCTACAAAAACATAACCTTTATATTAATGACCTGATAATACTTAGTGTTATTAATCTTCATTTATCATTAAATTGTAAAATAAAATTTTCTGTTACCCTTCACAAGTTTTCTAGGTGAATAGCATTAAACAATAATTAAGAACATATCACAATTCCACATCACAATAATCTGTTACCTAAATAATAATGACTCACTGAACTGTCTTCACAGCCATTTACACGACTTGTTCATTATGTTTCAGATTTATCCTGATGGAACTTCTGTGAATGTTACCAAGGACACCAATAAGAACTAACTACATCCCAGGGCCTCACATACATGTACATGCAAGAACCATTAATAGTGTTGGAATAAAAATGATCAATTTTCAGACACATCCAAAAACAATGAACAACAAAATAAAGCAAGAATCAGGTCTGCCACAACTTAAGACAAAGATGCAAAATTATTCTTGTACAACAAAGGCGTAAAAAGGTGTATACTCAATCTAATTAAAATTAGATCCAGCATTTCAACAAACTTATTGCTTTCTTTTTCCTGCATAAAAATCTCCTTACCAGCATATCAGTTCAAACTCAATTAACTTCACTAGCCTTTGAATTCAAACACCATCTTTTAAAGATAGATGGAAAGTTGTTTTGATACCTGGAGTGAAGGAGAGGCGATGTACCTCAGTTGTTGTTAAGATTTCAATGCAGGTAAGAGAAATTTATAGAAAGAAATGCAAGATTTAATTTTATTATTTAGATTGGTGCTTATTAACTGGCTGGGTACATCTGAAGGTGACAACAATTCATTCTAAAATGATAGTAAGGGTTACCTCCTCTTGTTGCTCTGCTGTAGTTGGCTTTAAAATATTTTAAATTTCTATTGAACAATGTACAAATGTATTGTTATATCTGAATATCTGAAATGTGGTTAACAAAGTCCTGAACTAAAATTGAATAATCCCAGAGTTTAGAATGTTAACTTAAGATCTTTAAAATTATGAATTTTATATACGAACTATATATAACTAAGCAACATACATTGATTTGCAAGCATTGAAGGTCCAGCTTGATTTTTAAAATATTTATTTCCCTAAATTTTCATTTTCCTTACTTGATATCCTTTAATTATGATAAAGTTGAATTTCATGATTGTTGAAGAAGATCCTAGTTTAGTAAGAAGAAAGTCTAATAAAATATATATATATGAATTTGTTATGTATCAAATAATTTAACATTGTGTACAGTTTATAGAAGAACTCTGTATTGCTACAATTTTATATCTAATTAAGGGATTGACAAAATTTCAAGAAATTAAATCTACATAATTTCAAGGTGTACATATCTACTGGCAAAATTTGGATGTCAAGGATCATATTCCAAAGTTAACTTTGATTCCACTAAAATCAAATAAAAAGGAAAAAAAAGTCATGCTCGGTTCATCAAAGTTTTTAAAACTTAGTGTAAAATAACTTTTATATATTTACCGGGTATATACTGGTTTCAGTGACAGAGATTCTGCTGATTTTTCTATGAAAAACATTGCCATTATATATGTACATACATTGAAACTTCAAATTTATTCAAGCTTTTCTTGCTTTGTTTATCTTATTGTCTTTATTGATCTGATTCATCTATTTAATATCTTAATATAGTGGACAGCAAGGATCATATTGAGGCAGGGTTTCCTTGTAGTAGATGGTGGCGTTCTCATTGAACAACATATGGGATGCCTGTTACATGCCATCCAGAGTAATAAGGGTTTCTTTCCTAAGGTTACAACACATCAGCAAAGACTATTCTGTTTCTAAGCTTCCAGAGAAGCACAAACTGCTACAAGAACCCTTTAGCAGACTGAGCTATTGCAGTCCCATTAAGTTTACAATGGGTGAGTCTATAAATATGAAGGGGTAACAGGATATTTATACCAGCTTATTGATGATGAAATACTGCATAATAACATATATTAAAGCATACTGCCTTTAAACAATTCAGTTGCATCCATTAAAAGTTGAAATGTGAAAAAAGCCGAAATTGAATCTTAAATGAAATTTTCTAGTCGCATTCAAAGTGTTTAAACATTCCGCATAAAATTCCTGCTTGGTAACAAAATCTTCAGCAAAAGGCAATTTCAAAGTGTAAAGATTTCAAATGGATTGATCACACATATATGTCAAATGATGATTGTGTGAATTAAATATTTTCTTCAATTAATGTAAAACCTGTTCAATTGAAGTGGTCAGTATTCATTGTAGGTCCGTAAATAGTTAGTCCTTCCTGAGATTTGAAAGTATTGTTAATTTGAAAAGAACAATGAAATGAATTTAAGAAGAAATGCTTATGTAAATGCAGTTGTAATGACATACTCACAATGACTCGATTAAGGTTACGCAAGACCATTTTGTGCATGTGTGCAACCAAGCGGAACTGTTGAAATACTATCATAAGTAATTCCAGTAGAAATCTTGGCTGGTTATTATTAGCCAGTATTTCCCCCTGTTGGCAAGAACTGAAAACAAGGGTAGATAATTAATAGAATTCATCAAATATCATTTTCTTTTGTAAATCCACATATTTAAGTACATATGCTTCAAACAAGGAATAATTCTGCACTGCAGAAACAGTTGAGAATATGTTGACAAGGAAGTTTTAGTTATAATGTACTTTACATTATCAACTTCCATTCAATAACGAAGTAAAGGCATTCACAACTGTTAGTAAAGAAAATAAATATTACCATACAAATCTCTATATTTATATTATGTTTAATCAAAGTTGATACCATGACGTACACATATCTACTGATAAATAGCTAGTTTATCTACAAATATTTATGAAGATATTTGGTTTGATTGTTTAGTTGGCTTATAGCCCCAAGAACAACCAGCATCATTTTGATGTGCTGTCCCTTGTTGCAAAGCCTGGCTACTTCAATAATAACATAAAGGTGGCCCATTTATTGCTGTCTAGAGCAATAATGGTGAAGTATCTTACACATGGACAAAACCATCACACCACAGAGTAGTCTCTTTCTCAGCTTCCTGAGAACACAAACTTCCACAGCTGGGAAATGTCTCATCCAACACATTTGATCATCAACTGATGTTACACAGGTCAATGTTCTATTAACTAGACTATTAATTTTCCCTCATGAAGATAACACGTATACATCGGGGTGTAATTTTAAAGATAGTGGATCACACCATGATGTTTACACAGAAATCAACAAAATAGTGATGTCTGATAAAAGAAACTTACTTTTCCACCACCTGCTGTGAGGCTCTGGCTACTATAGCAGACAACTCTGGTTGTATCCTCACCTTCAACCCCTGAAATGTCAATAAACTTTGCCTGATCAAGGGTTCACATTTAATGTAATCAAAATTCATAATCTGCATGTTTCAGCTTATTTGCAACATAAGCAATACTTAATTATTTTTCACTGAAAATACATAAAAAGTGAAATGAAACTTTTAGATCCCTGTGACAATGAAACTGAGTCAAATATCATTCATTTAGCTTAATATCAATGTTCAACTCACTGGCCTTCATTGGAGTTAAATAACAATTAAATGCTCACAATCTCAGATACTAGGATTCATACAATGAAACATAAAACACAGACACACAGACAGCCTGTGTGATCCAAACTAGAAATATAACCCTAAGATAATACATTGAATTCACTAATATTGTCAAACTGAACACCTGTATATCTTTTGGATATCTCATTGTGAGAAGAGAAGATTAATAATACAGATTTTTCGCAAGGAACGAAATTTTAATTCTTAAGTGGTTAATAGTGCAAAACTGTTTATGACATAAAACTTACTTATAAAAGGTAAACACTGGTAGGCCTGAGAGTCCACAACAGCATCCCCAAATGTGAAAAATTACATAACTGCAGCTATATGCAGGGAATATGGCCATGTAAACCCTAATGTATCTACCCTGAACATGGTGGTATGGTATTGTGAAAAGGCATTTTCCCACATTTATTTCAACTTAACAGAACTATAAAATTAAACAAAACATATCTTACCTCAGCTCCTTCTGGAACTTTTTTCAGGACAAAGAGAGATTGAACTAAGAGAGCAATGAAGTGAGAGGGATTATCTTCTGGGTTAGAGTTCAAATCCTCTTTTATCTCCTCTCTGGTATATGTCTCTATAGCAGGGAACATATCCTGTCCTGACCCTGGAACATATTGGACGTAACAAATTGTGTCTTAATTAATTCTAAAGCATGGCTTTCAAATATATTTCCTCCAAATTACTCCTTAAAATTATGCTATAGTCACCAAGAAAAAGTTCTTTGGAGTATCCCAGTATGTATCAAATTCAATGTTACCTAACCATCCTATGTACCATAGCAATATTAAAATAAGGCACATTCCAATAAGTTAGCAGGGCAATCATAACTTTTTCACAAACTTTCATGTGTTCAGTGCCTACATTAATGAAAATGGAGCTAAATTAAAAGTAGAATCAAAGTCAGTGAATACAGGTATCAGTGGCCTACACATACATGTATCTAGATTTAAAACAATGACAAAAGTGCAAAATCTGAAAAAACTGTAAATAGGTATGTAATACAGGGTTATGAGTATGTAGCACAATGGACACAAAATATCTACCAACAAGAAAATATGTATAACACAATTCTTTTTCAAACTGTTTTTTGACAATAAACTTTACGTCGTTATGCTAGATCTATTCAGTAAAGTCACATTTAAGATATCATCTTACGTTTCTTACGCTCCAGTGAGGGGTAGTCCCCCTGTCGTGTGAGAGAGTCTGTGCGTCGATAGCTGGGTTTCTGGGTAGCAGGGACTGTCACATAGATTTGTTTATTGAGTCCAGCAATCAGCACTTCATGTAGTTGCTGCAATTTAATTCATCTTCAATATAATTGTTTTTTCAGATTAAAAACTTTTTTTACTAGATACAAACAGATTTTAGTTCCCAGTTACCTGAACAGTACCACACATCTTCAATATTATAGTAGATGGGTAGTGTTTAATCTCACAAAACAAATTGGATGATATCCATAGCAAATCCCTTTTTTCTTTTGATGGAATAGTAATACTATATTCCTGATTCAATACTTAGAATTAATATATCTGTCACTGATAATACAAAATTTTATTTGATTGACATGATGATTTATGGAGTGAAGATGGGCAATTCTCATTGGCAGAAATTTCATGTTACAGAACACTTACAGCAGCATGCAATTTGATGTTTTATCATCTTTGCAGGGTACAATTTGATGTTTAATTAAATAAATTAGGATTGATACTTTACTGAAAAGGTATTAAAAATTCATATTATCTTTGCGTTTCTTTATTTATGCAGCCAAACTTTCAATGCAACATTTCAGGCATAAAATAGGACATATCTGCAAATGTTAACTGGCCAAACTGATAAATGATGATTTTTTATTTTAATTAGTATGCAGAAATCAGTGCAAAAATGAACAAAAACTGTAAATACCGCCTTTCGCGTGGTCAGCTCTGACTTCAGATCTCTTAAGGCCATCACTCCTGACAATGGGTCTTCCAATTTGTCAACTGATAAAATATAAATAAAACAGCACAACTGTTCAATCACAAGAAACAGATAATTGATAAACAGTTTTAGTTTTCAAATTTTCAAGTGATACATATACCAGGTAGGTACATTCATCTTCACCAAAGAAAATAAACAAAACGGTTACATGTTTATCAAGTATGTTGAACATCACTTGACTGGATGCAAATGTATTTTTATATCTATGGTACAGATAAAAATACTTTGTTACATAGAAATATGGAGTTAATGTATCAGTTCTCTATATATGTTATCAACTTGAAGATTATGAAAGATGAGAATGGCTAACATAAAATGCAAAGCCTATATTTCAGTTCTACATTAACAGGCCAGATTTTATGAAAATTTTCATTCTATATAAACCAACTCATAAGATAGTCAAACACTCTGATGGACATCCCTGATACTCTATTCTAGAATGTACTCTTAATTATCTCCCTTTGACCATTTCACTTGTTTGACATACACTCTAACCTACCTGCTTGAACCACCAAATTAGTGGCATGAAGATAGTGTTTTGTCAGCAAGAAGTTATCCAGTTTGGTGGGAACCTCCTTGATTTGTTCTCTGAAATAGTTACAGTGATAATGATTTCTAGTTACAAATGGATAACATTTTATATACTGATAGATTCAATACCAATTCTCCACTAATTCAATTTGCAAATAAGAAATTATTTACTTATTTACATGAAATAGCAGATACATGTGTATCAGGAAACACAAGGAAAATAATGGACTTCATCACTACTAAACAGAACTGAAATGGTCTATTGATCAAATAGAGATTCAATATAAGATAATTCTGAAGAGCTAAAAAAAATTAATAACATTACCGAAACTAAAGAAAAGTATGTGAATTTCTTGTGCTTACATTTGAT
Source organism: Ylistrum balloti (assembly GCF_031769215.1). NCBI lineage: Eukaryota > Metazoa > Mollusca > Bivalvia > Pectinida > Pectinidae > Ylistrum > Ylistrum balloti. The sequence continues at coordinate 627,434 of NW_026781968.1, forward strand.
CAAGGAGGGAGACCATAGTTTTGTGTTCGACTCCTTCAATCCAAAGTCGACGAAGTTCATCCCGTTTACAATGGAGTAATGTTTTACAGCTGCTCAAATCTTCTTTTATCTTCTTTATCTTATCACGTGACTCTGTAATGGTGTAAACATCTTATAAGGTATGACGAAATTGTGAAGCATTAATATTTCATATTGTAATACTAAGAGGCAACAAAGAGAGGGCCCACATCATACACTTTGATAGTTTACCAACAATGACAAAATATTCTCTTAAATGTATACACAATAAATATGAAATATTTCCCCGTCTACGGATCTCCCTCTCAGCAGTATGGTCGCAAATACTTTTTCTTATAATGAAGCATCTATTCCTTTTTCAAAAAAGATCTTTCATAGTCATTTCAGTTTAAATACACCAAATTTCATCTGTCTTTATTACCCTTTGGCCATGAAAATCTGTCACATGGGCCACTGGACTTTTACAACTTAATTGGTTTATTCCAATAATTATTGACATACATTTTAATTAATAAAACTTACAAACAACCATTACAAATCAGACACAGTAAGTCCAAATATCCTCAATAGGTCAATGCACAAATCATGAATGTCTTACCATATATTTTCTTGCTTATGGTACTAAAGGCTTGTGTGATTCTTGTTAGGTCTTCATAATTCTCTGGAATGGAAAACAAATTGAAAAATATGCAACAGAACACCACAGAAAATTTTCTTTATCATGATATTTTAGATAATTTTGTAATAATAATGATAATAATAATAATAATAACAAATTCTTTTATCTCAACAGTAAAGCATATTTAGACTTGCGTCTAGTTTACAATATGGCCCTGTAAAACACATATTTACATCAGCATATTACGGATGAATACAAAACATTAACATGTTGACATGGCAATACATGATAGACAAAATATATTAAATAAGATACTTCAGTAAGTATGGATAAGAACAGTTCATCATTTGGTTGCATAAAAAAAAAATCAAATTAAGTATCAAAAGTTTTCTGTGCATAATAGATATGATTTATGAAATAATTAAATACACATTACAAAATTAATACAGTACCATCACAGATGAGCCTAGAATTGACAAATACATTTCATGAAGTTGGATTAAAATAGTTTTTCAGGTACAGTTTTTTAAAAGACAAAACTTTTGTTGCATTCCTGATCTCTTCACTAAGATTACTCCAAAGGGACATGCATGAATATTTAAAAGAATGTTTGTAAAAAGTAGTTCTGCACTTGGGAATATATAAGTTGTTTGAACTAAGAGAACAGGTTGTCCTGCTTGAAAGTTGACTGACATAGTTAAATATATCAGTCTATTGTAATGCTATTCTCAGGAATGTTTGCAAAGAAATAAAAGTTATATGATAAATGGAATCCAACAATTCTTTCCATTTATATGAGATTTATGAAGCTCATCACCAAAGGCTTGGAAAATGAAAAATTCTGAAACTTGTTTCATCAATCTGATATTAATGGAAATTCATTATTAGATATACAGATTTCAATAATAAGGAATATAAAGTTTGTGGATGCTTTTACAATTACCTGTCACCAGCTCTCCAAGACACTTGTCACTTTGTCTAAAAGCTTTCTCAATTCTTGCTTTCTCCTTTTCTCTTTGTTCAAAGTCGGCACTGGTTGAAAGTGTACGAACTATCATCATCAGGAAATCAGACTGAAACAAAGGTATATTAAGTATCTTAGTATATTGCAAACAATATATGAAGGGAAACATTTATAGTTTCATAATACTGTTACAATAAAGTTTACTATTAAGGAGACCTTAAATAAAATCCACAGTAAATGGAAAGCAGTACAGAGTTTTTCTTAATATTTTTGTTCATTAAATTATATAGCTACTGTAAAGAATTTTGTCAAAACTTTAAAAAATAAATCCCTATTAAAATTGTTTAGGCACTGTTTGGCTTCATATTTTTCAGAAAGTTTTGTAATAGTTGGAGATTACTATTCAGACAGTCTCAACTTTGTGTCTATAAATCAAAACTAGCTCTGCATTAAGTAAGATTTCCTCAGTGTCAACACAGATGTTCATGTTGTGGAGTCAGGTATTCAGAATCAGATTTTTCATTCAAAGGTGTAGTTTCAGTTTAAATAAGTGATACTCCAGCATTTTTTTAGTTGGTAAAAATTACTTTCATAAATTAGCAAATAGAGGAAATCTACTGTTTTTTGAAAGGTTAGTTATGTACTTTATGAGCAAAAAGGTTCATAAACACAGCAATACTATTTAACTAGAACTTCTTCGCTAAAGCGTTGCAAAGAGATATAGGCAATTCCTTATCAACGTATTATACATCCTTGTATAAAATTACTAAACATCAACAAACATCGGCTTGAAAAGGTTGGGCACAACCCTACATATGAGTAACAGTCATGTAGTTGAGGGATAGTTATCGCTTTGAGTAGTCAATTTGTTACCCTAATACATGGTCAGATACACATTAAGTTCGTTTAAACATTTGAAACAAAAAATTGTACCATATTTTTTTTATATAGCCTATTGGGCGCTTTCTGTAATTTGCACTACCACAGAAAGACTGTCTCTTGTAAATTCAAAGTTTTCATAAATATATATGTTTAAGATTCATTTCGATCGGCAGATTGTACAGCATCTGTTACTATGCAGTCGTATAGTGCCAGGAATACATGGGCCCCGGGGGACTGACCACAGAAATATCTTGGAATAGGTGTATGTGAATCAGTGTATGTCATGCACTTCTAAAATCTAGATGTGCAACAAAATATATAAACATAGAAAACCAATTTACCGTTTCTCTTCCTTTAGAGGAAGGGGAAGGATAAATTTCCCCTCCATCTGAAGCCATCTTGTAAAGTAAACCTGTTTTTTTTCTACTTCTCGATGTTTTCTTGCAAACCAACCCACTTCCGCTTATCACTAATTTATCTTCCAACATGAAGAGTTCCGATCAGTAAAGCGATAAATTACAGGCATAGAAATATCATTTAACTAAATCGTCGAGTGAATTAAATTGAATACTGACTAAAGACAATATCATGTTACACAATATGATACACTTATAATGATAATGTAAAAGTGAATGTATATACAATGATACATATGTTATCGACTATTTTGCACCGTTTGCATGGTTCGAGATGGAAAATTGTCGTCTGCTTCAGAGCAAGGCCTTAGGTGAGATTTAACGGAGGGTAATACTTTTGATGTTAGCCCTATATATTGTACATTAAGTATATATATTTTTCATACGAGAAACATATTAATATTTTTATGCTAAATTTAAAAAAACATTAAGGGGCATTTTCTTAGCTGCGGGCACGCCGGTAGGTACACAGTACGTCGCATTAATTATTTATTTCAATTCAACAGAACGGATGATTCGTTTGATTGATATATATGTTAATATGCATGACTGAAAATATATTGTATTTGTTTCAAAGGATTCACCACAACTATAACAAAAACGGAAATTTTATTTGTTTTATCGCGGAATTGGAATTTTATTTTAAGTCCTAGTTTTTATGTTTTATTTATTTTAATTATTGTTTGGCTTAATTGTATCTAAATTTAAATCTGAATAAAAAGATGTTATATATATATATATATATATTGACTTGAGTGTCCTTTGCACAACAAAACAACCCTAGATGGTTGACATGATTGGCCTAAAATGAAAATTACCAAATTTTTCAAATGTAGCCTATACTTGATCATCCTTATCATTAGCAATGTATTTTTAACTGTATAAGTGTCTTTGATTATGTTTTAAAGCATTGATACTTAAAGAGCTATGTAGACATTTTGTTTTGTATATATACTGCTTTGTTGTTAGAATAACTTCATTGTTGACTCGGTTTCTAGGTAAGTATTTATTATAAGACATCCAAAAACAAAAGATTTCTTGTTGAAAGAGAAAGGAATCTAGAGAATTTCTAAAAGTGTTTCTAAACTTTGTAACAATTTTTGCACTTCTTGACATTCCCATATTATATGGATAACTGTTTCAGGTTCAGAGTGCACATTGAGGGGAGATAACTGTTCTAATCTCAAACAAAAATGAGTTAGTAGTTATTATGTGGTGAACAACTCTGTATTGGAACCACTGAAGTTTTATTTCAGTGGTGACAAGAAATGGCATTTTGCAATATTTCCCCCAGGTTTATTTGTCAATGTCCTCAAATAGCATATTCCATTTTTTGGTTCCTGATGAAATGAGATTAGACTTTATTAATGTTTCATAGAAAAATTAAGGACCATTTCTGTCCTTAAAAAAAGGTTTTAAGTTATTAGGAATGTAAGGATAACATAATGTAGATCTAGGAAATTGTATGTTATGTGAAGAAATACATTTTTTTACTGAGGAAAGAAGATTCTGGTATTATAAAAAGGCATTAACATAAAACTGCTTTGACATTTGTGATAAATCCAAATTGTTCAAATAAATCAGTAATACTCCCATGATCACCAAACCTGCTTAAAGGTTATACAAGCTAGAATATTGACACATATATGTTCTCAATTCAATATTTTACCTTATATAACTAGTATAAACTAGGATAACCTGAATTGTCAAAATTTGTATTTCAGTTTCAATATTTCACTTGTAAATTAATGTATCAGCCACTGGACCTTGTTAATGAATATTGAGCAATGCTAATGTAACAGAGGTCATATATATTTTCAATGTCTCCGTTAGGATTTGATTCGGGACCTTTAGCTGCTAGTCTGACGCTTAACCCATCAAGCTACAGCGATTTCTGTAGCCAAGCAGTATATTGTGGCTGGTATTTTACATACTCCCCAGCCAGGAAACTACCGGTACCTGTCCTCGAGATTCAAGTTTCCAGGTGTTACAACAATGCTTGTCGATGTAACTCTAAATATCACTCCAGATTTCCTACATGGGCCCTAATGTAGCATGGATCCTTATTTATTTCATTGTCTCTGCTAGAATTTCTACCCCAAAACCTCTGGCTACTAGTCTGACCATCAACCGATGGAGTTAAAGAAAAGTTCTTTCTAGTGGAACTGTCTAAACCAAGGTTACACTAAAAGGTTTCCATTAAGCTGAAAGCTGCCTTTACAAAACATAAAATACATTCATAAATATCTATTTATGATAATTCCAAAACAATTTCAGATTCTCATTTTCACCTACAATTTACTGTTAAATGGACTTTGTTGATTAACTGAGTCATGCTTAAGTTTTCTGTTTAGCTTCAGTGTAGATGTAGAGCTTTATTTCAAAGTGTTTAAGCAGCTATAACCAAACCTGGATTATGAAACATTTTATAGGAAATAGGCCTATTAACATTCCTTCCACATGTAAAATATCAACATTTAGGTGTGTTTATTACCTTATTATGCTGTCTACTGTCTACAGCTCACTGGCTATCTACTTGCTACTTTTGACTGCAAAAAGGATTTAAAGATGTTTGGAAATTTTGAAAGAAAAACGGTGACCGACTTCAGTGGTTTAGAATACTTGCGATGGAAAAGTATCTTACATTGTAATTTCCAATGATCTAGATATATCTCATTGTATACTGTAGTAAACAATGGACAACAAGAATATGGAAGCAGTATGCAATATAACAATGGTTTTGTTGTAAACTTTGGCAGGACTCTGTCATATAAATATTGGATTCCATAAATCTTACTGGCGAGGATTTGAATGCTTGAAATAACACCTGTGTATCTGGAATTATTTCTATATATTGCATTTAAACATTTTTCATGCAATAGTGAGTAAGCAGCAGGTAGTGAGTGAAAAGTAGTTTGGTATTTGTTAGTTTTGAGCCGAAATGAATCAAATGACATTGAAAAAGACCATTTTCATCCAAGTATCCCTTTCAAGTGCCATACAGTTGAAATTAGTTGAAATACATGTAAGTATTGTAGCTTCAAAGGTTACGATGAGTTCACCTTGATGCACTTATGTGTAAGTATCAGATACACTTTGTAGGTTACAAGTCAAATAAAGGTTCTTTTAATTCAAAGACCAACAAAATCTGAAATGGTTACAATTAATTGCATTAAAGACTTCCAATTGATGGAATAAAGTGTTTAAAATCATCACAACCCACTTTGAACATCGTTCATCAAAAATAACAAAATCATCAAGTTTTTACATTATCTTTTAAGACCATGGTAATGGTCTTTATTTCACTGGAAAGCTGAAGGGAAACATAGAGTTTGATTTTGGAGGTCAGACTTAAATATAGAGATCAAGTATGCACATCTACAGTTTATAATGAAATCGCTATTTATGATAAATCTTATACACATTGAGATGCTGAATTACTTTTCCTGATACGGTCATAAATCGGTAACATACCAGTTATTTCAGCAATTAATTAGAGAAAGCATTATTTATCAATACATACATACAATGTGACAAACTGCACATAGCCTTTGCTAAAGTGTTTATGACAATGGGTCACTTAGTCATTGAGATAATGTTTAAAGATTTTTACACACTTGACACATGTGGTCATGAAAATTGTGCCAGATACATGTACTCATAAGTTGTGTATATCATGAAGGTTGTTTTCCCAAAAAGAAGTTTGGAACTAGAACTGATCAAAGTACAGGACTTCAGCATCAAAGAGACAAGATCCTTAATGTTAAATGCTTTAACAACCATAGTTTCATAAGAGAAATGCTAGAACAAAATTTTAAGGCTGAAGTAGAAAGGGATTCAAGTATCACTGGGACCAATTTGGAGGTACAATGGAATCACATTGTGATGGATTCATTGAATAATTGGCAAAGTCTCATCCATTGTAGCAAGTCATGTTTATCTTGAAAGTCAAATAATTTTTGGAAAAGGCATGATAGTATACGTTTTAAGCCGTGTAATTACCCCGTAGCAATCTAGGTATCAATAAATTTGCACATTGAACACTGATGCTTAGATTAAACAGAAAATATGAAGATACCATTACTTATGTGTGAGAAACGAGTGGCATAAGAATTGAGGTAAACTTATTATTTCTATTATTTATAGAAATTCAATGACATTCAAAGTGACTTTAAACTTCTGAGATAGGTTTAATGACAAACAGAGTAATTTTAAGGCATAAATAATCTAAAACTTACAGTAATTTTTGTTGCAAAACTCATGTTTTGCTAATATAATCAAACATCAATGCTTGTGCGATTGCTGTCTCAGGCACAGCCCCTTTCTACAGTAATTTTTGTTGTAGGACTTTTCAATATCGCAATCCTCAGTAATCAGCAATAGGTTAAAAACTAATTCTTAGAGGTTTTGTGGGAATCATTATTTATTTATTTATTTTCATTTATTTAGAGTATAACTGAATTACAATTTTCTAAAATGTTTTGATAATAATTTGACACAGTTTGAAATGGTTGATCAAATATGATTAGTGTAACAAAGCTGCTGCTGGAAGTAATCATGTGATATTACATGTAATGTTGAAATTAGTGTCCATCATGTACAAAATTACATTGAGATTGTATATATTATTTCAGATTCTTTTCCATAAAAAGAACTATCTTCATGCTTCATCAAAGGCAAAGTTTACAAGTTCCCAAAGAAGAATCAGACGACGATAATCAGGCTGATTCATTTTACTGAATTGACTTTAAGTGATCAACACATCCGAAAGTTTTGTGGAATGGAACATTTTCCTCAGGATCATGATCAGGCCAAAGATGCTTTAGATCAGGTAACATCTTTGTTTTGGTTTTGTTGCCATTAACTTGTTTGATTGTTGTATAAATAAAGAATAGTTGTAACATTAGATCAATATTAGATATAAAATTGTAACTTTACATCAATATTAGATATAAAATTGTAACTTTACATCAATATTAGATATAAAATTGTAATAGTACATCAACATGTGAGATAAAATTGTAACATTACATCAATATTTCAGATAAAATTGTAATGTTATATCAATATCAGATATAAAATTGTATTTTATCTTTATATGTATGCATTCTTTGTTTTATATGTTTTGAAAAATGCATGTTTGTAAGTCAAAAGTGCATAAAGAACATATTTTTTACATTTGTACTTCTTAATACCTACTTTTGTAACAAACTGACACAAGTATGTAGCAATGACAGTGTTATTATTTATCTCATTAATAACTGACCATTTTACTTCAATCTATAGACTAAACAGTGTTAATAACAAACCTATAGACTAAACAGTGTTAATAACAAACCTATAGACTAAACAGTGTTAATAACAAACCTATAGACTAAACAGTGTTAATAACAAACATAGACTAAACAGGGTTAATAACAAACATATAGACTAGACAGGGTTAATAACAAACCTATAGACTAAACAAGGGTAATAACAAACCTATAGACTAAACAGGGTTGATAACAAATCTATAGACTAAACAGGGTTAATAACAAACCTATAGACTTAACAGGGTTGATAACAAATCTATATACTAAACAAGGGTAATAACAAACCTATAGACTAAACAGGGTTGATAACAAATCTATAGACTAAACAGTCTTAATAACAAACCTATAGACTAAACAGGGTTAATAACAAACCTATAGATTAAACAGTGTTAATAACAAACCTATAGACTAAACAGTGTTAATAACAAACCTATATATTAAACAGTGTTAATAACAAACCTATATATTAAACAGTCTTAATAACAAACCTATAGACTAAACAGTGTTAATAACAAACCTATAGACTAAACAGTGTTAATAACAAACCTATATATTAAACAGTGTTAATAACAAATCTATAGACTAAACAAGGGTAATAACAAACCTATAGACTAAACAGGGTTGATAACAAATCTATAGACTAAACAGTCTTAATAACAAACCTATAGACTAAACAGGGTTAATAACAAACCTATAGATTAAACAGTGTTGATAACAAACCTATAGACTAAACAAGGGTAATAACAAACCTATAGACTAAACAGGATTGATAACAAATCTATAGACTAAACAGGGTTAATAACAAACCTATAGACTAAACAGGGTTAATAACAAATCTATAGACTAAACAGTGTTAATAACAAACCTATAGACTAAACAGGGTTAATAACAAACCTATAGACTTAACAGGGTTGATAACAAACCTATATACTAAACAGTGTTAATAACAAACCTATAGACTAAACAGGGTTGATAACAAATCTATAGACTAAACAGGGTTAATAACAAATCCATAGACTAAACAGTGTTAATAACAAACCTATAGACTAAACAGTGTTAATAACAAACATAGACTAGATAGGGTTAATAACAAACATATAGACTAGACAGGGTTAATAACAAACCTATAGACTAAACAGTGTTAATAACAAACATAGACTAGATAGGGTTAATAACAAACCTATAGACTAGACAGGGTTGATAACAAATCTATAGACTAAACAAGGGTAATAACAAACCTATAGACTAAACAGGGTTGATAACAAATCTATAGACTAAACAGTCTTAATAACAAACCTATAGACTAAACAGGGTTAATAACAAACCTATAGACTAAACAGGGTTGATAACAAACCTATAGACTAAACAAGGGTAATAACAAACCTATAGACTAAACAGGATTGATAACAAATCTATAGACTAAACAGGGTTAAGAACAAGTCTATAGACTTAACAGGGTTGATAACAAACCTATATACTAAACAGTGTTAATAACAAACCTATAGACTAGACAGGGTTAATAACAAACATATAGACTAAACAGTGTTAATAACAAACCTATATACTAAACAGTGTTAATAACAAACCTATAGACTAAACAGGGTTGATAACAAATCTATAGACTAAACAGTCTTAATAACAAACCTATAGACTAAACAGGGTTAATAACAAACCTATAGACTAAACAGGGTTGATAACAAATCTATAGACTAAACAGGGTTAATAACAAGCCTATAGACTTAAAAGGGTTGATAACAAACCTATATACTAAACAGTGTTAATAACAAACCTATAGACTAGACAGGGTTAATAACAAACATATAGACTAAACAGTTTAAATAACAAACATAGACTATATAGGGTTAATAACAAACCTATAGACTAGACAGGGTTGATAACAAATCTATAGACTAAACAGGGTTAATAACAAATCTATAGACTAAACAGTGTTAATAACAAACCTATAGATTAAACAGTGTTAATAACAAACATATAGACTAAACAAGGGTAATAACAAACCTATAGACTAAACAGTGTTAATAACAAACCTATAGACTAAACAGGATTGATAACAAATCTATAGACTAAACAGTGTTCATAACAAACCTATAGATTAAACAGTGTTAATAACAAACCTATATATTAAACAGGGTTAATAACTGATGTAACAATGATCTTCCATTTACAACCAGAAAAATACACATATATGTATAACTTCACGCAATCATTTGTATTCCCAATTACAATAAATGGAACATTTTAAATCCTTTTTTTGACTGATGTTTTTTTACAGTTAGCTGCCCGAGCATGAAAAATGAGAGCTACAATACCAAAAGCATATTCATGTTTTTGTACCATCAATTCAAAAAAATTAAAACTAGATCATTTTTACCAAGAATAATTTGTATAATATAGAGAAAGGCTGTCCCACACACACACCTATGCTGTTTCTCTTTCCAAACTACAGATATGTTGGTCAGTTTTGTGAAAATTGTACCATGATAAATAGCTGTCATACAATCATGAAAATAAGAAATCATACTTAAATGAAAATGTTGACTTAATTTGGTATTAATTAATTCAGCTTCCAAGAGTAGCTTCTCTAGGTAGTTAATCATTGCCCATTTGAATTTGAAAGAAAATACAAAGTACAGAGTTTCACCCTTTTCTTTGTTGTACCATCTTACACTTGAAAAGAAATGGTATAATCCTCTCTTTCCATGATTTCCATGTGGCATTATGCATAGAATACCTTTATTGATAATTTAAAGTCATCAAAATGAACAAAAAAAGAGAAAAATTATGTTAATGGGTAATTTTTCAATATATTAAATTTGAAGACATAATTTGTGTTGTAAGAACATCAATGCATCATTAATTAATCAAGTCAAATATAAGGAATCAAACATTCTGGCAAGTTATATTTAATAATTCCAATTAATTCAAAATAATCAATATCCATTTTTCAGTTCTCATGAACAGTCGACAAGTGATTCGTCAAATATATTTACAGTGTTCATTTTATTTGCAGCAATATAAAAACAGTAGTTTAATAACAAGCATATTCCATAGCAGAGTACAGCAACCTGAAGATAGATTGATAGACTGTTTACAAGGTGCATTACACCACATCATATCACAAGAATCAGAAGAATATAGCAATGTGAAGGGCATACTTGAAAGTGATGATGAAGAAGTTGTTAATTTGAAGAACTTATCAGGTGGAAGTAAAGTTGATCCTTCACTTAATAAAGCCACAAATAAAAACCTTACAGGCAACAACAACGTAGAGAAACATCCTCAAGATGATCACATCGAAATTGTAGCGGCTGGAACATGTCGTCTTCAACAAGGAGTACCCATTCCAGTTGTAATGGATGTTATACTTTCTATAAATAATTCTGCCAATAGAAATGTGTTTCAAGATTCTCCTTGTGAAGCCCACCATGAAAAAGCTACAGATTTAGATAAGCCAGTATTTATATCACACAAATCTGGAAAGCATGACTTCATAAAGAGAGTTAATAATCGTTCTAAAATTAAAGGTTTTGACATAATACATGAAGATTATGAAAAAGCTGAATCAGCCGATCATGTCAAAAGCACACCCAAGGCACTGAGTGATAACAATGGAGACAAAGACCTCAGTAAAGTTAGAAATGATGCAAGTTATTCTGTCAATACAAACTATTCTGCTAATGGACATGGTAGCTCATCTAACCAAGAAGAAACAAACTTGAAACACAGTGGGAAACAGGAAGTAACTGATGTAAAATGTGTTGACCTACCTGGAAGCGACACTGATGACAATGGAGTGGATTCTCAAAAGGTTGTTACTAAAGGTATTGTAAAGGATGAAGATACTTCTGTCAAATACCAGTTGCAAGAAGAGAGTGACATCATTGGAATAAAGCTGAACACAGATGCTGAGAATCAGTCAAAGAATAAAAGAACTGACAGTGATGAAACTTCTGGAAATATCAGTGGACTTTTTGTGCACCCCAGGAAAGACAATGAAGGTGCAGATGAAGTTGAAAAGACCATTTCAATTAATGACTCTAAAACACAAGAAAAGAAAATTGAAGCAAATAGGAGTGATCTAGGGATTAGAGATCTGGAGGAGGAAATGAGTAATCAGGAACACAAAATTACAAAACTTCCCAGAGTTTCTTTCAAAAATGTTGAAGTTGATGAAGATTCAAATACAGAGGATGAACATAATGTGAGGAGTGATTGTCATGGTGTGAAAGAAAACATACTTTTTGCTGAAGATTCTACAAGTGAGGTGAATCATTAACTATTTGCAGTAAATAATACCCTCATTTTATCTTTTTTATCAGACTTTTTAGCAGACTTCTACAATGAAAATTGTTAGCCAATCATATTGGAATTTTGAAGGGAAATAGTAATCCATCTATATACCAGTTTGTATTGATAAGGAAAGCAATTGAACTTTTTATCCTTATTTTATTTATAATTACAATTTTATTTTTGAATGACTTTCAATCAAGTATGAGGATGTATTGATTTTGTGTTTCAATATAACATATGTTCAATCCCTGTCTTTGTTATCATGTCGGAACTAATTCATAACATTGTTAAGTGAAAGGATAACTCTGTCAATAAAACAGTGTTTTAAGCATTCAATCAGTCTTGATGTCAAACAAATAATGATTACTCGTAAATCATGCAATGGTCAAGTACGAGAAAGAAGGTTTTGTTATAGGGCACCAGTGCCTTGTGACTAGTAGCTATTTCAGTTCAAATAAAATTGGTTAAACTTTAATGTGTATAATATTTAAATGTTAATGATTTTTAGCAGTTTTTATAGCAAGGGTTTTGGTAATTATCAAGGACTCATAATTCGCATTTTATTGAACACAATTTATGCTGCACAAGAGTCCATGTCAAAAAAAATCTGGACCAAAACAAATATCTGAAGGAAATATTAAAATTTGTACAGCAAAAATATTGATTATTTACAATCAAAATTGTTGTATCAGGTTAGCTAAATCAAAATAAAGAATATTTATATATTTCCAGGAGTCTGTGGAAAAGTTGTCACTGCAGGACTTAGCTTTTGGAATGGATGGCTACAAACATTTCAAATTGTATGCAGAGGTAATATTGATTTGCACAGCTGGTAAATGTTTGTATGTATAAAAACCATGTAATTTTCATTTGGTTCCATAAAAGGTTTTACTGCAGTTTTGATTGCATTGTTTATATATTTGATTAACAACAATTATTGTATTAGCTTGAATTCTTTCCAAACCAAAACAACTATATACTTCAAAATCAAGTTTGCTATGTCCTGTAAAATTTCAGATTGATAAGAATATACGGGTGAATGAACTACAGGATGCCAAGGAAGCATTGAAGATGAATTATAATTGGAGAGCTCAACAAATTGATGAAATTATATGTGTTGCTACAGGTGAAATGAAATCAGTAGAATGCAAAGTGTTTATACATTATGTCTCCCAACAAATCTGACAAAGTTTACAAATTTCCATTTGATCGCATATTTACAGATCTTATTTAAGTCTCACCTCAGTCATACTTCTTTTAACATTCTGTTTCAATATAAAATCACTGAAATTATTCTCCTTGTCTATCATTGGATTTAAATCATATTGGGTCATAATTACAGCTACAGAATTTTAATATAATGATTAGTACTTTTAGCTTGTCTGGTGAATCTTGACTGATTTAAAAAAAATATCAAAACAAATATTCATGATGTCTACAACTGTCATAGATAATTGTCAAGAACAACATAAAATACCAACAGGTTAACATAATCATAATCCAAACTTTAAATCAATAAAACTAGTTCAAAATTTAAACAAAAGAAAGATTTACATGAAAATATCGGCAAAAAATCTCAAAGGATGTTAAGACCAGGTATTCTGGAAGAGTAAGCATCTTCTGCATCAACGACGATACACACAAAAGCTATGAATTGATTTTTTCCTGGTTTATGTCATTGTCTGTTGATAATAATGTTTGTATGATTTATCCATTTAAAATAAAGCTAGGAATAAGGCTAATCGACATCTATTTCTGATTCACATTGATCAAGACGTGGATGCATCCTGGATTTTTGTTATTTTGATATATCTAAGACTTTATTATGGTATTTTGTAGAATACTACAAGAATCCAAAGAACAGCAAGGCAGTGTCTGAGTGGCATGAACTTAAGAAAACTGTTTCAGTGGAGAAGAGAAGTACAGTCAAGAGTAACACAGACATTAAGTTTCATCTGGCATCCCTCCATGAACACAGGACAATTTTTACATATATCCTTATTGCAGTTAGTAATGTTTTGCTTTACACACACTTTATATGTGTTTGGTCACTTATTTGGGATGTGAGAAATGCAGCAAGACAAGGGTAGGTGGATCTTTAGACTCTCATTATAACTGCTATATTATATCATATTACAGTATGTCACTTGCAAGATGAAGATTTCTACCAGCTTATCTTATCATCATATATATCAAATATTCTGTTCCTTTGTGCAATACTAGACCAGTTTGATGCTTGTTAGATTGCCTGTTGATTCAGCTGTTGTATACCTTATTCTTGAGAATGTGACATTTCTTATTCAGATTGACCAACATTTATATGGTGGGTGTCCTCGATGAAACAGAAGATGCTAACTCTTGGATTTTAGTTTCTCTGTAGATTTTGGGAAAATATATCACTTTTTCACTAACTCTGAATGATAGAGCAGTAATATTCTTGATACATCATTGTAATTGGGATAATTGATTAAATCTTCTTTTGTTTGCCACCTAGATATTGAATTTCTCACTTTGTGCATCTCATGTTTTTATATTATTTATTCAGTCAAGTACAACCTGATTGTCACATCCTGTGATTGGCTATCAAAATATATGAAAACAAGAGAATGTTCAAATCAATATAGGACAGAAAAATGTACCATTCTTTTCCTTTGACTTGCACAGATGCAACTGGTGTCAGTGATTGTGACATGCATACTTGGCAAGCTGACATACATAGGGTTAGAACCAAAGTTGGAGCTAATGACGGGAGTAAAGACATTTATGGGCACAGAGATGGTCCACAAATGGATTCCACCAAATGTGTGGATTGGGCCCTCTGAGAAATATCTAATCAGTAAGATACCATACCACTCTGAATATGATAACTTCTGACTTCTGTTTCCAGTCGTAGTTAAAATTTTTTGAAAACAATTTAAATCCAAAATATCCTTAATCCCTCTGATGATAAATCATTTGCAAGATTTTTCAGTTTAAAAATGTTCAGCTGAGTTTTCTCAAATGGTTGTTACTTTGTTTGTTTGTAAATATTAAGAATATATCTGATTATTGAACACCATGCAATTTAGTGAGTCACTATTTCTGTTTTATTTTTTTTAACTCATACATGTACAGGTTATTGACTTTAAAGATAAAAAGGAGTAATACTGCATTGATAATGGAGAAACTAAAAAAAAAAAAAAAAAACAATATGTGTTTCTATGTACCCAGACATATTTTAGTTTCTGTGTTGAAATTGTTCTTGCTTTTATTTCTATGGTTGGAAAAAATTTACATGCAATGCATATTTGAACATGTATAGGTATTGGAGCTCTGTACGCCCCTTGCATGAGAGAAGACTATGGTATCCAGATAGATCTGAGTAAAAAAGGCTATAAGAAAACCAGCATACTTGGCTGTTGTGAGGTGGCCAGCAGAAATGTGGCAGGAACTACAACTCAGTCAGAGTGTGTAAACATCACTAACGGTATGTAAACCTAAATTTATGGAAATAACTTGGTTTTGCAATCGTTAAAAGACTTGAAATTGTTACCTTTTGGGGTATTGTATATATCTATCTCGACATCAGATTATGATCCCATTTATAGCTGGACAGATACTCAGACTACTTTTCCAAACACAAAATCAACTTTTATGATTAATTACATAACTTGATTATTAGATTATAATATTTAAATTGAACATGTTGTTCATCTGTTAAACATTTTTTGAATAATTTGAATGGTATCCTGATAGGGAAGGAGAAACATGGTCGTAATATTTTGTTAATGTACATATCTGGCAGCACAGTGAACCAAAAATATTTTCTCTTACTAAAGTTAAATGATACTGATAAGGTGTTCTGTTTTATATTCTCAAGATCTGTTACATGTATCTTCTTTTGAATAACTGTGTTACCCCTCTATGTTGTACTATCCTTATGTTATACAAAAGACCAGCAACAACTGTTCTCAAGTACAAATGTTGAGTATTAACACAAGTTACAACAATGATAACATGTATGGCCTGAGTATCGAGCTTAACAAGTTACTCCTTCCATGGCCACACCAGGACTGACTCTATTTGCTGTGATCTTACAGTTTATCCTAAAGTAATTACAATCTAATTCTGATAGGGAAAGTGTCTTCTACTGATCTACAATTAAACCGTGAACAGTTAATGCCTCAAAGGTGGAGAGCATGTCCAGCCAATGTTTCACGGCATGATTCTGACACTAAGGTGACCGCAATTAAACTATCTGTCTGATAAGCCAGCCGGTCACATTTAACACAAATTATGTTCTACACTTGAGTGACAAATTTCACTATTAACAAATGGGATACATTTCTTTAGAGATTCAATGCACGTCAGGTAATCTATGTCACAAGGCCTTCAAATACCTATGTTTATTACATTTCAATTCAAAATTTTATCAATGTTGCCTTATCTAAAATTAAGATTCAGAAAATAGTCAAATATTTTCATATCAATAAATGATCTCTTATATACATTGATTAAATTGTGGATTAAGAGTGCCTTCAAACTCTTCGAAAAGAAATTTCCCTAGGAAATTGATGATTTTACAGTATAAGAGTATTCACTGTTTCAGGAGTAGGAGAGTGGAGAGAAGGTGTTGTGTGTAGTGAGCGTCCATCAGGACAGAACTCCGTTGGTCATGTATTGAAACCTTGCTGTACAGGACTCCAAGGAGAGTGTCAGCTGTTGTCACACAAACATTGCCAGTTTCTGGAGGGAAGCTTTCATGTCAATGGGCATGAGCATTGCAGCCAAGTATAAAAACAGTTGTTGAATCAAACTTTCATGCACAAGAAATTATGTCTAGACATTGTTTGTTTTGTTGATTTCTTGATTGCTTAATTTGAATGTTGATACGTAAAGGTTTGTGTCAAATGGATATTAAAGAATTAACAGTATCCTTAGTCTGTACACAAAAAACAATCTTAGACTTCTTGAAATAAATTACGTCAAAATAAAAAAAGAAGGGAAAATGATATATGTGGATCTGCCAGAAGGGAAATAACACCTTTTGATACAAATTTCAAACCACACAGTTTCCTATTGCTGACTCTCTGTTCATTTTTTCCTCATTAATTTCTGGTTGGTCTTGTCAATATCTAGGTGGATTTGTCCTGATACTATATCCAGGATATGACATGTCATTAAGAATTAGCATGACCTTTAATTGACTCCATTGACTGTATAACACATTTGGGTAATGTTGAATATTTTAAGCTGGAGAGAAAACACTGAACAAACAAAGTATTATGGTTCTCTCTTTACTATTTGATCACTACAATAACTGCTGAAATTCATTTAAAATTTGTACTAAAATCATGTGAAACCATTAACATCTTGTCAAAAACTAGAAATTAATATTTCTAATGTAAACTTTTGTTTATTGGTATATTTTTTAACATAGGATCCCATTGTTTTGCTTCCTGTATGTTCAAGGTAAATTGTTTGAGCTCAGTGTGTGGGATGGGAGGATTTGAGCCTGACCACACACACCCATGGCTTCCAAGAGACCCTATCCAGTGGTGGAGATTGCCTCTGTCTTTAGTCTATCACCATGGGCTGATTCATGCCATCCTTGTAAGCCTTGCTCAGATTCTTCTATTTAGGAAGATCGAACAGACACTTGGCTGGCTTCGACTCATCATTGTATATCTTATGACGGGTTTAGGTGGGCTGCTGGTGAGTTAAATTGTATAATGGTCAGAACATTTAAGTAAGCATTATCTGTTGACTAAAATTTGGTTTTACCACTAGCCAGATAATAATATTGAATAAATATTTTTATCAGGGACTTCCTGAATAGATAGAACTGACCACAGTGGACTTTAGCTGTAGTTTATCTAATCATCTGTGTAAACTTTCATGAGAAGGTCAGATTCCTTACCTTAATCTGAATTGTCTCTATATATTGATACCAGGTCACTGCTTTAATTGTGGTGTGGTTTAGAACAACGGTTGTTGGTATATTTATCTATTTCATAAACGAACATTGGTGATAATATCAATATCTCCGGACATTTAGGGCAGATGATTAGACAAGTGTTATGCATCTTACAGAAATCCACTGTCCTCAATTACTAATATATTCAATGCATCATTTATTAATAAAATACCTCAATCATTAATGATATATGCTTAATCTACTGTAAGTTTTAAAGTAAGGTTTTGTATCCAGAAACACAACAAATGGTACAACAATAATCAGAATATGTCCTTAATCTGCTGTAAGTTGTAAGGTTTTGTATCCAGAAACACAACAATTGTAACAATAATACTTACAATACATCCGTGGATGTATTTTTATTTTACTTCCTTGTAAATCTTCCTTTACTGAAATTTAAATGAAAATTTTATGAAATGTCAACTACAAAATGAAGTTTTGAATTTGCCAGTTCTGTCTTCCTGTTTCAGACTGCTGCTATATTCAGTCCCTATATGCCACATGTAGGTGGTACATCGACTGTGTTTGGGATGGCTGGGTTAATCACTGCAGAACTTGTACACTACTGGCACCTTGTCCAAAAACCTGCTGTGGAGCTGACAAAGATTTTTTTACTTTTAGTCATCTTCCTTATGTGTGGCACTCTCCCATACATTGACAATTACAGCATTGTGTCTGGATTCCTCTTAGGTTTCTTCTGCTCTGTCTTCTTTCTTCCTTTCATGTCCTTCAGACAGCAACAGAAACATTGCCGAATCCTCCTCCTTTGTCTTGGTGGACCCGTCATATTTCTGGTGTATTTTGTTCTGTTTTATGTTTTCTATAGAGTACAAACATTAGAAGAATGCTCAGGATGTAAACTGTTTAACTGTGTGCCATACACAAAAGCAATGTGTGATAACTTATTGTGATGAATAATTCTTAAGGACATAATAATATGTGTTTGTGACAGATTTAAAAAAATTATTTTAGATGTAGTATTGGCGTTGAAAGCTGTTTTCCTGAAAGAGCCAAGAATTTTTGCACCCCATAACCAGGATTGTTAGAGTCCTTGATGTATGCTCCAAACTTTAACAGACGTAAGATCAAAAGAGAAAGTTTACATACACTGTTTATGATTTTATGATGTATGTGATATGTACAAGATTTCAGTCTATTTATTTTCTTTCAACTTGTTTCAATATTTTGTTTTCTTTACAAATAATAGCATAATACAGCAAAATTGTGTTAAAAAGGGTAACATGCACATATTAAGTAAAAGGGTGTAAAAAATATTTACGCTAAAAGATGAGAACGTTTTATTTAAATTAATCTACTTTAGGCTTTTCTATTCACACACAGTTGCAACTATTAATCTTTGTCACTAAACTTTGAACTGTATTTTGACAAAATGTTCGTTGAACAAGTGTTACAGAATTCGCAATAACTACCTTTCTTTAGGTTACATTGTTCATTCCAGTTGATGTTTGAATTGTGATGGAGTTGATATATAATTATAGTAATTATTAAAAAATGGGAATCATCAGGAAAAAAGTGTTGTTTTATGTTTTCATTACACTGTCCAATCTATTATGACGTCACGATAAAGCAAGCCAATCAGAATCAATCTAATACCTGGCAGTTATATACAATATATATATATTTGTGTAGTGTATGTGATAAAATGCAGTGATGTTGAATAATAAGATAGCGATAATGCTGCAGGATAAGATAAGACAATGGCATATGGAAAGTGGGACTTCACTTATGATGCTGATTTAAAAGGGGTGGAAAACATGTCAATTTTAACTCATTTACGTATTCTTGATTGAAGTGTCATTCACTTTATAAATAAACATTTTCCCTAAATTATCTCGTGATCATGTTATCAGCAGTAAAAGTTATCGTTAAGCGAACAAACGATTCTATCGGTCATAGATAGGTGATGTATAAAGATATAGAATCTTTATAGTATACATATATACCCACCATTATGTAATTTTGGGAACTCCAAATTATTGTAAATATTACACATCTGGTAATTTATATTATTGATTTTACTATAGCTTCAAACCTTTTTCTTTGCCAAAATACGAGGGTATATTCTGTCCGATTTGGACATGGTTATGACACTATTTCCAGGGAAAATTCGGTATTTTATGATATATCGTTTATATCTTTAAATATATATTCTTATTTATAAAACATGAGGTAGCCATAAAATCCTGATTAACATTAGTTATCAGACAAACATACCGTATTCTTGTCTTAAAGGTCAATATACGGTATTAATGACACCTCTTCTGTTATTTTATGACACAAATACGTTACATGTAAATTGAAAACCATTGCTTTGTGACTAGCCCTGATGTCCTATTTTTTTCACCCATAGTAACACGTGATATGATTTTCTTCTTTGTACTTTTTTGTCTGTCTAGTGCATCTTCTATGTCTTCACAAACAAACTTCTCAACAAAAACATCTTTCTATGAAAATAAAACTCGTAATGCTTCGTTGAGTGAATATTGGGTAATTTTTTTCAGATTTTATCGTTTTAACCCATGAAAAAGACTCCATAATAACATGCTATCATATATCTACACGAGTGTATATCTTGGTTCATCAATTCTTGGAAAACATATTCAATGGCGTAAAAACACGGTTTCTTCGGTTTGGCAGCGAATCTTGTACTGGAAACAAAGTGGAAATGTTAAAAACGTTCGAATAGATGACACATTTTTGAGAAGTAATTGTAAATTTATTATTATTATTACATTCTTAACGGCCCGTCGACACATAAAAGGTCATTAGGGCCATCATACTGTAAAACACACAGCGATCCAAAAGGAAATAACATTAAACAAATCAAAAGGTAAAAGACAAATGTTAAAAATCTTAAATGGGTATGTTAATACAAAATATTAAAATAGTACATCATAGTCCATTATATAGACCAACATCTTTCAGGTAATGTAGAATTTCACAAATCTCAACAGTTTCAAAAAGGGATTTTTAGGCATGTAATGTTGCGATAAAAACATTCTCGAGAAGACAGAAGGTCATTGCAGTCCAATAAAAAATGTCTAACGGTGAATGGCTCATTACATCCTATGCACTAAGGATTATCTCCGCCTTTCAACATATATGAATGTGTAGGGTATGTATGACCCATCCGAAGACGGCAAGGACAACTTCGTCTCGGTGGTTGTCTATAGCCTGAAGACCATTCACCGATAACAGGTTTAACGGAGTGCAATTTGTTATTTGTATAGGTATTCCAATCCTCCTGCCACTGAGCTTTTAAAATTTGTTTAATTACTCAAAAAAATTACAATGATGTGACTTATAAAACAATATGGAGTACTTTATGTTGAAGTCCATATATTACATTCCAAAGGCTACCATGAACGCTCGTCGTATTGATAATACTTACACTGTATATAAGTTACGTATAAAGAAACACTCATATGATCCAAATTCCAATCGATTTCAAAGCTTTTCAAAAATATATTATGCATGCAGCAAATTAGATGGCCTTATCAATGACCAATTACCAAGCTCATGTTTCCAAAACATCATACCATTTCTTCTTAACCTGATAATTTTCGTATCTGAAAATACACATTTCAGGCCATGGACATTTCAGTAAAAATTGACGGTCTTTTCATTTCATTTTAGTTGGTAGAACAACTGTTAATGAGCTAGTGATAAACTGGTAAAGAAAGGTCCTCGCAATACGATGGATATTATAGTAGATTGTACAAAGGACAAGTGAATAACACCTTTCAAAAAATTAGTGTTAGATACAGTAGAGCCAAGCAATGAATTAAACTGTATCACACAACTGTTTCGTCCTTCTAGGACTCGTCAATGATGCAAAGGGCCTGATTTTGAATCCTAGAAGGCGACTAAGGAAACTCCAAAGTGATCTAAAGAAAGTCAAAATCTAGACATGGAGGTGCAGCAGCCCCATAACGAAATAAATTTCGTAAATTTTCTATATCAGATAATTTTAAGACAACGTCAAGTACATGTGTATGAATTAAAACGTGGCATGCAGTTTACGGCAAAGCTCAGGAACTTAAAGAAAAGAAGATCAAGAAACTGTTTCAAAGTGTGGTTTTTTTTTCAAATAAGAGAAGAGTGACTGATTATCAAATTAAGTACGTTAATTTTTAACTTGTCGGCAGGTGTTTGATTATTACAGCAATTACTCACTCTTTCATAATGTATATCGATTATATTGTAAATAAAATCTGCTTTCTTTTTATATTTTCAACGTTTATGATGTGTGTTATTTCACTTTTACAAATCGAAATTCGTCGACTAATGATAAAACAGATAGATGTATTGTTATATGAGACATCCGGCCTTTCGTCCTAAAGATGATGCATCGAGTTAAGATGTATCGATAATTAAGTCGAAAGGAAGGAGTGTCATTCAAATAACGTAACGTTGACTAGAAACGAAACTAGATCCGGATATGACTTTTTCTTGATTGTCGTTTTCATTGTTTATTTGTAATAAACTGAAAGACTAGTTTCTTATGTGTTGTCATTGCTACCAATCAAGTTCAACATTTAAAAAAAATCTTTGAAATTGATAAAGAACAAATATTGATAATGTAATCTTTGCCCTGTTCACATAAAGATAGATAATAGGTTGTCAATTTAAACCCTAAGGTGTCCTTGTCCCTTTTAAGTGGTTCCTTACATGCCTTTGCATAAAGTATACGTATAAATGACACTGTACTACGAAGTGTTACTAACACTATGTAAACGATAATAATTATATATATAACTATACATATTCACTGAAAAAGAACAATTTTGATTAAAAAAAAAACCATCAGATACTACACAAGTCATCGCTGCCGATGGTTAGGAACAAAACGACCATTTTTCTCGACCAATCATTTAAACATTTTGTTTTATCTCATAATCTCATTCATCAACTAAAGCAATTTGCTATAGAAGCATTGCTATAAGTAGTGATTCAAGAATTTACTTTGTAATTTCATACTTTTTAAAGTTATTGTAGCCATTGTGAATAATACAAACAATTTATATTTAGGAGTCATCAGAAACTTGCCAAATGCTGCAATTCACACAAATCACTTCTTACAGCTTCAGATTCAACATCATTCTAAACCAAAATACTTCCGGTATATGTAGGCGTTGGCTGTCCTATGTGCAGACCTCTCGATCAATGTAGTGTCGGCGTATAAGAGATTTGCAAATACTCCCACTTATTGTAAGACTTCGAATAAGTAACTTGTTTCGGCTCATCTTAAGATAGTGTATAGTAAGTACTCCCACTTGACACCCCCTCGTCAAGTGAGAATCTCCAATCTTCCATTCATGAATTAATCTCTCTTTGTTATCTCTGATTCGACAATGGCCTGGACCACTTATACATTGCTCCCTCCTCACCTCGTACACAGAGCATCATGCGTCCTGTTCTAAATATAGCTCAGGCAGTAGAGCTGAATCTGTGTCGTCACATCGTTGGGGAAACCCTGATACATATTTCGACGTGACTAAGGCTGCTGACATCCGAAAACCAGAACCACATCGGTAATGATGCTATATATACTAATACTGTTCAGGTCGTTTTTGATTGGTCTTTCTCAAACAGAAGCATAACCAACTCTTTAGAAGAGTTTCCAAACGTTTTGTATGTATTCTAGGGTTTCTGCAAGACAAGATTTTCATGAAACAGAGAATCGAAAATAATCGGTTTCCAAAGTTACTGGTATATAAACCTAACAAAATGGCAAACCAAAGCAATACGCTTCGAAGATCGTCCAAGCAAGATCCATTTCAGCAACTAATTGCAACTAATATACAATATGAAGCAAGGTAAGATATCATTTAAAAGTAACATGTGTATATTAACATATGTAGATATACTGGATACAAATACCACTTGATATCAAGCGAACAACTATATGAAAACTGGATTGTACGTAAACATTAATATTTATTTGAACATTTAATAATGCTAAGCAAATAAAACACTCACATTTTCTACAAAGAGTTAGTGGATATAGTACAGTGTATAATTATGACGAAACAATACCCTAGTATTACTTCATTTTTTGTTACATGATATTATCAATGTTCTCTCTTTTTTATTCTCCGCTGCATTTTATGGACTATCTGCCATTTTGCAAATTTCCTATCTGATTTTTGGAGAAGTTGTAACTGTTTTTAACATAATCGTCAAAGCTCGCTTCGTAATAAATATATTGTCTTTGAAATTGACTACATAACCCATCAGCTATTTTTTCCTATTTTCTGTTACAGTAAGTGCTCTCAGTTATTTACTCGTCATTGTCTCCTTCCTGGTCTGTCTTCTCTCGCTCGTAGTGGAGACAGCACCTACCCCTGGATACACGGGGGTATGGAGAAATCCTTGCGAAGACACCACACCTTCTTTTGAACCCTACAATACAACAAACCAAGAGAAATCAATGGTTTTAAGCGATATCAATACCAATCTCAATGAAGCAGAAAACATAGCAACCGACATTAAGAATGAATATGTAAGTTTAGTTATACCTGTACGTTGTAGATGTAACATAGTATTTCTCGCTTTAATCTGAGACAAATTCATACAAGCTATCAATATGTTTCGGCGATACTTAATTTGTGGATCATTGGTCATCCTTTATAGTAAAGACATCACATAGTAATCTTCCAGAGTCATCTGTAATATTCTACAGTGTATATACTTGCTATGGTATGTTATATATGACTTGCTATTTCACAGTATGAAACAAGGCTAATGACTATGTGAAAAATATAATCTTGAACGTTTAACATATTGATCTACATAATACAGTACATTTTATAATATCTTGGGTACTTATGGATATAACATTCGGTTTCAGAGATTGCATCGTGTTGCAAGTCAAGTATCTAACGAGACATGTGTGTCCAACTTTGAGGATAATCTAGACAATATATACTTACACGTTCCCGGATTTCCGGATCTAAGCACGTATTTCGTTGGTTCCGACGCCATCGCTATCTGCGCAAATGTAAGTGTTCTTCTTCTATTACCAATGCTATGTTTACCAATAGGTTTGATTTGAACACAGTATCTTTCTATATGTAGAAATCAAACACCATCAGAATATCATAAAGATTTTTTGTTATTGTGATGTGTTTGCTTTTTTAAAAAATTCCATTTCGTGGAAGTATGCATGTCGGTTTAACATGAAAAATAAATTATGTACCCTAACCAAGAAATTTCATTTTTGTTTTTATCAATGCTCATACATTTCTTCATTAATCGTATTTAAAGGGATTCGGTTTTAATCTTCAAAAGTAGTTTTCGATATGTTTCGCTAATATGGCGGCTTTGAGTTAAGGTAAATAAGGCATTTTCCCATGAATCATGCTTCCATTATTAGATGTGTTCGACTACCATGCTTGCTTTTTAAATCCTAGTCCATTGTTGTTTGGAAGTTAAATTTGTGAACAAATTACAGCAGTGAATAAACTATATTATATAATTATATATTGTTGTTACAGATTTCTGCGGCATTGCTACATGATTACAAAAACCTGGTTCGTGTTATGATTTACCTAGAAGAAACCATCCAGGAAGAACATGATGAAAGCTATGAACAACAGTTGAAGAATCTACATGATGCGATCAAGGGGGTCATGTGTAAATTTCACGTGCTTGAGCAGCCCTGCGGCCTGGAAGAGCAAGGTCTAAATGTTACCGACATTATCAAACAATACAAAGTATCCCGTCAAAATGAGCGTGATTACCTGTTGATTAGAGATACAATCATACTTATGCGTGGCCTTCATAAAAGGTACAATACATGTAATGCATTGTATAGTAAAACCTCCGGATAATTCTAGTCATCACACATTTGTCTCCTAGTTTGAAACACAAAGCATAAATTGACGTTACCTTGTTTGTATCATTTAGAATGCCAGAACTTTGTTTAAAGTGTTCATTGTATGAATGATGCCAAGTTTTGTATAGAAATGAATAGCAGTAAGACTGTCAGCTGTTCGCATAAGTCACAATTATCAGTTCAGGAAGTACCACTATACCTTGAAACATGTATGCTATTGTAATGATCAAGTTACACATCAGTATTTGTGACTGCTGTTTCTGTTTTTTTGTTTTGTTTTTTGTTTTTTATTTGTTAAATATTGTATATATATATATATATATTTGTGTACTTTACCTGTTTGGACAACTAATATACAAGATATTTGCTTGTTTCCCATAAAAAGTTTCTTCATAATAACCGTTATCAGTATTACTACATACAATGACGTGCGCTGTTGGCTAGGATATCATGCTTCATTACTTGGAACGAAAATATTTTGATATTATATATATGTGTGTACGTGAGTGTATTACATATACATAACATGTATGTAAGTGGAACAACGTCACAGTATTGACTGTCTTAAGGTTATGGACCATTTGTTCATAGAAAATGTACGATTATATTAATCAATGATGGTTTTTAATTTGTTTGTATTTTTATAATGGACATTATTGTTATGTTGGTAATATTTTTCTATTATGATCGTATAATATTGCAAGTTTGTTTTTATTTCAATAAGTGTATATGTATTTTTATATCCCTTTTTACTGATTGGTTATATTGACTTCTCAATACGATTGTAAATGAAACTTAGCTTGATTTTTGAAAGAGGTTTTTATGTTTATATAAATAAAGCAATTTATTACCAGTTTCTCTCTCGATTATATTTTCCTGGTATGTACTTTTATTCCCGATGTTAATAAATCATCGGATTAAGCAGTCAATAGAACCCCACTGCAATAACAACAAATCGATATGTTTATCGTTGTTACGTAAATGAGTGCATGGACGATCCATTACATGTTTTGCACGTGGCGCAACTGTCGCACGTGCGACAGACAGACAGTCGACAGTGGTGACACATACATGTGTCTGTGTTCGCCTAGCGTTCGATAACTGAATTTGTAAATATCCAAGCTTGCCAGCCTAACAAATGTGATATTTTCAGTGTGCTAGCTTCAGCGTCCTCTTGCCAGTGAGTCAGTGAGTACAGAATTTGATGAGACAATACGTACAAAAATGAAATGCCAAAAACCAGTTGTCCTTAACCGAGGTTGTTTTCTGTCAAGATTTTCACTTGGTTTTCCACAATTTAGCCAATAGAATTCTACGCGTGGAAGTTGCTGCTATTCCACATCAAGCTCGATTCCAAGATAAACATTTTATCCCTTCCAAGTCTTGCATTTCTATTCAAGTATTTTCAAAGATATCCTTATTTCACTCAATATGTGCAACAAGAGGTCATATATATTCTATTTAGATTTAGATACGTAGTGAACCGCGTGAACGGATGTATTTACTTTGAAGATGATTCTAGGCATGGCCTCGAGTATAATGATAAATATTATGTAAGAATGAAGATTATTCCATACAGTACCAACTAAAAAAGTCAACGATTTGTATCTGGTAAGTGATTTAGAAGGAAATTAAGGGATTTGGAAGAGAACTCGGTAATCTGAGATCGAAATGGACTAATTGTTGGAGCTGGCTAGTCAATACCGGCTATGTCCCCCATTCGCTCTATCCATAGCCCTGATCCTCCTTGGCATGGAGTTCTTGAGTGAGTTTATCATCCTCATTGGGATGTTTGGACCATTCTTCCAAGAGGACTGCTCTCAGTTGGGCCAGAGTATCAGGGGGAGACTGGCGCCGTCGAACCTGTGCATGTGCCGCCACCCAAGCCAAACGACACTGCTGACGAGCAGCGGTAAGGGACAGACCTACAAACAGGTGACATGCCCGCAGACCAACTTCCCGCAATCGTGTCCTTACAGTTTGTGCATGGTCTGTCAACAACCCGCCCAGTTTCCCTTATACGTCTATAGTGCAAATATGGACACCGAAATGTCTGACAACCTGTATTTGCCTTTGACCTTGCATAATTATCGCAGTGGCCTGACCCCTCAAAAACGTCCGTCAGCCGTGCCATTGTTTAATGTTATCAGAAATTAATCAAAATATCGGAAAATGACGTGTCTCTATGAGGTCTACCTAATGGCATGGTAAGCACTGTAACTCAGTGTCACAACATTATTGTGCAAGAGATTTTCCCGTTTCGAGCTTTCCCCGGAAGACATCGACACGCAATATAATAATGCAAAATTCAACACAGGACCGCGTGAACTGTAATCTAGATAGTTCTTTAACCGATTTTCATTGTTTTTGAATACCGCGCTCACAAGATATTGCAAACAATGTTACACTGCATTTCTTTATCCCTCGAGTATATATATTTTTACACATTTGGTGCCCTCGTTGTTAAACATACTATTCAATTTGGTATTTTTGGTGTGAAATTAAGCTTGGTGATTAAGCAATATATCTTTCTATATGGAGTAGGCAGATTCTCCTGAACTTACGACCGTGAACAAGCCAACTTTCTGATTGACATTCGATGAAAATAGTGGAATACGAATGAAAGAGTTCTACAGATAGGTAAACTTCCTAACTTTCTAATTAACCTTTGGATCTAGATCTACTTCTCAATGTCGATTTGGTAATCAGAACTTGAACTAGGGAACTTATAATTCCATATTTTTGTTACTGCTCAGTACAAATACAACGAAATAATTAAAAAAGTTGTTTAAAACAAATCCCGTATAGTTTCGACCCTGCTTCTTAGCAATGGGCGTCATATATACACAAGCTTCATGTCATCTGTCCAAAGCGTAAGTTTTTGACGAGTACTTTAAATGATGAGCTTGCTGGTGAAAAATTACGAATATTTTGATGAATTTATTGATATAAAATCGAGGCCACTTTGAATGTAAAGCTACGGAAATTTTGACGAGTTTCTTTGTAGGGATACTGAGCTTTCGACGAGATTGTTCTTCTGAAGGCAACCATTCTGAGCCTGTTAAGTCTTTGTGGTGCTGCTCTATCATCTTGTGTTATAGGTACGTATTATTCCCCTCCATGTTATTTCCTTAAAATTCTATTTGGTTCTATTTTTCCCATTTCAGTTTGATACACATATTTTATCCCGTGGATTATCACCAGGGCTGGTGGCTATAATTCATACACCTAGATCACAATAGCCCCACATTAGAACTTATGGTTTAAACAGATTCGCCAAAGAAGTTCTCTTCTACACATACTGTCCCATACTTCAATCCTATCTAGTGATCTTCAGCTAATCTTCTTTGTTAGAGTAATGACAAGTTTTACGGTTGTCTCCCTTTCAATACTTTACTATATAGATATATTGTTACCATGTCTCTTACAAACGTATATAAAGAAATATTTTGTCAAACCCATTTGCTAGGGGCGCAGTTTAACTTTACTTCAATTGTTCTATTACTTGTGAATATCTTGCCGCCGATTTAAAACAAAATGTCGTTAGAGATTGGATCCCATCAGGATGATTACGTTGAGGGATTAGTAACGAATTTCAGGTTTTGAAACTTTCTATTGCCCATTCTTTGTGTTCTGAGTGTCTAGTAGCTAGCCGGACCAATTCCTAGTAAAGAGTTTGAGTTATAAATGATAAACAATTTATATTCGTTTGAGAGAATCGAATAAGAACATAGATATATTTATCGTTGTTACGTAAACGTTTTACATGTAGACATTCGACAGTGGTGACCTGAACAGGTGTCGGTTTTCGCCTCGATTAGACAGGACTTCCCACCTACCCACCCTAATCTATGTAATCAAATGAACGTTGCTTCGTTTTGTTCGTCTTTCAGTAACCATTCAATCCAGATGTGGGATGTTCTGAGTACACGGTTGCCTACAGATACCTTTGTGAGGGAAAAATAATTTCAGTGGATCTTGCCCGAGACGAGAATTTTGTAATGTTATGCCAATTTTATTGTATATTTACTCATTTGAATTGTGCGAGTCCTAGTAGGTAGGCGGACGAACTTGTCTGTGTGCCTAGTAGCTAGGCGGACGAACTCGTCTGCGTGCCTAGTAGCTAGGCGGACGAACTCGTCTGCGTGCCTAGTAGCTAGGCGAACAAGATCGTCTGTGTGCCAAGTAGCTAAGCGGACAAGCTCGTCCGTGTGCCTAGTAGCTAGGCGGACGAACTTGACTGTGTGCCAGTAACTAGGCGGACGAACATGTCTTTGTGCCTAGTAGCTAGGCGGACACACATGTCTTTGTGCCTAGTAGCTAGGCGGACGCACTCGTCTTTGTGCCTAGTAGCTTGGCGGACGAACTTGTCTGTGTGCCTAGTAGCTAGGCGGACAAACTCGTCTGTGTGCCTAGTAGGTAGGCGGAGAAAGTCCAAGTAATGTGTATGATTTATAAATGATGGAGAATTTCTGTTCCTTTGAGAGAATCTCGTAACCATCAAATATTATTATGCAAATGAAGTTAATGGAAATGTTATAAAGATGAAAACGATTCCATGTACTTTTAATTATCATTTCAGTCCGTATACTGATCTTTCCATCGGTAAATCATTCTTTCATTTAATTAGGGGAGAGTGTCTGTTAATGTCAAGTAATGCCAGGTAACCGGAAAAGCAAAAACAATAAGTGATACGAATGTTGGTCGAGCCGATTTAATGATCAAATTGTTGATGCTGCCGATTAATGATAAAATGTGATGCCAATGTTGTCCGCATTAGTTAGTGTTACAAGTGATATCGTATGAAAATAACAGTCATATATACCTAGTGCATTAGACTAGGCTTTATGAGTTGGTAATCATTTATCTCTAAAACGCCAACTGATTTATGTTATATGGCGAAAGACAAGTTACAGGACTTGTACTGACATTCCGTCTTATGTTGTAAAAACAAGTATTAATCGCTATCCCAGTTATCATTAACCCCTCGACGTATGCGAAAAGCGTTGTCCTCTTGATGTGAAAGGTGTGAAAAGGAGAATGAATTTAGGTTTTAATAAATGAAAATAAAAGAATAAAAGAAGGTTGTATTTTTTCATGTAGGAAGATTTTTTCCCGATTCAGCATAACGATTTATTTCAATATGTGTTATACTTGGATGGAAGTTAACAAAGGTATTTGTGACCATACATATTCGCCCTTTCGACATAACATAGAGCTCATATGCTACAGTCGAGCTGTATGATTTACTGACATTTCAGGTGTAAAAAGCTGACAAACTATTTTCTGACAACGAGGAAAATAATTTGAAGTTGCGGACGGGAACGCCTCACAATAATTAATATTTACTGTACAGTATTGATATATCTATTCAAATTAATCAGTCCGATTTCCTATTTTTCTTCTTTCTGTTAAGTATGAGGTAACATATTTTAAAATAATAATAATAAACTGGAAAACAATGCGGTATCTGATGTGTAATCTGAATGCCATTAACCTTTCGATTATAAAATTTGGTTTTATTGTTTCGAGAAGTATAAGCTTGAGCCACACATACACTCCAATGGGCTTGTGTAGGGTAAGGGGGTAGTGTGTGTGCGTACATATGCGTGCACGCGCGCGCGTGTGTGTGTATTCCATACATTGCACTGTGTCGTTAGAATAATTTTGCATCTGTCAAAATTTTTTTCTCCTTCATCACTCCCTTACAAAAATATAATAAAGAATTTGACAGTTTCATGTTGTTAAGCCACTGATATGCACTTAATAATCATCAAAAGTGCAATATGTTTCAAGGAATATCGGCTTAATTTCATTTGGAAAATGTCTACATCTGTATGTCATTCATTACGATTGTTGTTTGCCTATTTTATCCTTTACGTTGTCATCCATTCCTGAAAAAAATGTAACTTTTACTGCCAAGTTAGTCTTAAAATTAACTCTGACTTTAAAAGAGTAAAACAGATTTACAATAAATATTTCGAATTTTTATTGGAAATCAAAATTTTGAGATTGACGTTTTGAGTACTTTCCTTTCGACAAAATTAAACAATTGATGAAAAGAATTATAAAAGTTTCCAGAGTTGGACTTAGTCGTGTAAAAACGTTCTTCCTTGTTTCAGAAAAAGTGATTTGTCAGGAGAGACAACTACATTTCTTTAGAATAATGAAAGAACTTTCACATAAATGAACGTAAAGTAGACCAATAACTTTCACCTGTCATGAAAAGTCATCAATTTAAAAAAAAACTCCTAAACTTTCAAAATGGACGAAATGAAAAACTGTATCTTTGTCAAATTTTGACAAATGTTTGTCCTACAAATTCGTGCCCATGTGAAAATAGAAATATGCGGAAAGTTCATACCACACGCACAATAGGTGAAGATCCTTGTTGTCATTCTACACCCAGCAGTCAGGCTGAACGGATGGTAAAGGTAAGCTTAATCATGATACAGTTTGACAAGTTATATCAATTACGTTATTATATAGTAATGTTCACGGGGCGATTGTTATTACTACAATATAGAAAAGGTATAATATGTCCCGTTTCGTTCTATAAATTTGTTCTACTGATTTCTTGTAAGTTGCTTGACGTTAAAACAAAAAGGAGTCAAAGCATTCTGAAAAAAAAAGAGTTGAAAATGTTACAATAAAACGCTTTGATGAACGTTCTGAGACTTTTTCAGCATTAAATGATTTCTGAGGGCACGATACGACGGCTATTTCAATTTCAGTTAGGATAGAATTTAACTTGCTTTGCATATGTACAGAAAGACATACTTGTCATTTATAGTGTAGTTCTATCTTATAATGCCGATTATTATCGATTATCCTAAATTAACAAGTAACTTATATTTATGTACTTTCAAATATTGTCAACATATACATAACACCGAGATATGACAGAAATTATATATAAACATAAGACTTTCTTTCTGATAGAAGTTATTCATATTTCGGGTTTGAAAATTAAGCTTTAGAAACTCAATGTACATAAGTGTTCTAAAACATATAATTCATACTAATTACCTAATATATAATATCTAATAATAATAGAACGTCTAGCTTATTTGTAGATGTTCTATATAAGTTAATAAGTACCAATATATATTTATACACAAATAAGAATAGTTTTTAAACCTCATTTTCTAACTGTGATTAACACACAGAAGAATTTGTGATGTGTTGTTGTGTTGTGTTTAAGCAAGACACTCGTCTCGATTTGTAAATTTTACTTCATCGATGTTTTCCATGAATAATTTATATATATTTATATTTGTTTACACATACATTTGACAGAAAACATTTTCCAAACGTAAAATACAAATAATGGAGAAGGTTATTAAATTTTGTTTATCTTCTTGTCTCGACACTAAATAACGGTGAGTACACAGAAAGAAAATCGAAGTTTTGCTACTTTTTTCTTGACAATGCCTACATTTGTTTATTTTATGGTTTAGACATTTACGTCGATAAATTATTTATCAAAAATCTCTTTTCTCGTTCCCCGTATTGTTTTAGAACAAACGTCTTGTAAATTCAAACTCGATACGTCTACACTATTTTACACTAAACAGTTTCTAAACTCAAAGATGCACTGTGAACTTAAAAAAAAATAATTAAAGAAAAGGTAGAATCTAAAGTAAGCTATATAGATGGTATGGAAGCAGCTTTCATCCTTTATTCCAACTGTAGAAATGCATAGAAAATTCTGGTATAATCCACTTACATGGGTGATGCATTGACTAAAAGCTACACAATTGCATCTAAAGTGTTAACTTTGATAAGTACTTCTAATAAGTGCATCTAAATGGAGACCATTATCTTTGAACTTAGGCCAGATAAATGTCAAGCGGATCTTTTATTTATCTATATAAAGAATAAGTAGACACAGATATATTAAATACTTTTGTATGTAAAGTTAGTTTGAATTTCAGCCTATAAAAACGCCAAATAATAAATTCTATAATATCTGAAATTATATGGAAATATCACAGGAAGATGCCACTGTCTGAGGAACTCGAAAGAGCATTAAGGTCTCTGCTTTGATTTACAAAGCGACAGAAGGATACCGCCTGGCGCCAATGAAACATTTGAAAAATATTTTTGTTTCAATCATATTTGATTACTTTTCTATAGTTTGTTATTTGCCTTAGTTTGATAGAATGTGAGATTAGATTAAGATTCTGCTGGCATGCCGGTATTTTCCTAGTTATTTGTCCCGAACACGGAACGCTATATCTTCTCTTTTCTTTTTTATCGCAAAGATTAGTACTTGTCAACTTCTGATTAACGTACGGCTGAAAATATTGATAAGTTGATTTTCAAATATGTTGTGACCGGTTTAAGCGTAAAGTTAGTGTTTCAGGGAAATGGTATTACTAAGTGATAGCACTTTAAAATGACCCTTCAGCAGTCCGACAAGATATTTCCTGA
Source organism: Ylistrum balloti (assembly GCF_031769215.1). Taxonomy (NCBI): domain Eukaryota; kingdom Metazoa; phylum Mollusca; class Bivalvia; order Pectinida; family Pectinidae; genus Ylistrum; species Ylistrum balloti. Next base: position 662,209 of record NW_026781968.1, read on the forward strand.
ACATCGTCACACATACTTTAATGATACTGTCATATTCTTTCGCGGTAATATTCACTCATGAAATAAAAGGAAGTATATATGACATCCTATATGCCGCATCATTAAATTCTGTTTTATCATCTGAAAATGCCACCATCTTGCAAATCTTGATGTCGCTATTTCCCCTGAATAGGTCGAATATTAACAAGACGTTTTGCTTTTGGTCAACTTCAATATACCTATGCAGAATAAAAAAAAATATTACAACTCGATAATGAATGTTGACAGCAATATACATAGATTTTAAATGGCAAAGAAGTCATCAATGCGATGCTTAAGATTTTTTATCATTTCAGAGATAACCCCTTGTTCGTGCATTGGATGTATCAATGAAGATGTCAAACAGCGGGTTCCTTTATGTTTCTATCGCTGTGGCTCTGGTGTCAACGTTTTCCACGGGATGTTTCGGAGGTAATGCATTTAGATATTTCTTACTGGCGTTGATCGCTTTACCGTTTGTTACTGTATTTGCATCCGCACAGATACAAAATAGTCGTAATTGGACATCAAAATGTCCGTTTCATACAAAGTACTGTCACTGATAAAAAAATTTTTCCTGCAAATATAATGGATTTGTCGAAACTTTTCTTACCAGGTAGATTTTGACTGTTTACAAATTTGTAAATCTACTGAAGTAAAAATTTCAGAAAACATGGATTAAGGCCCAATGATAAAATTTAGACCACAGGGAGTTTTTCAGAAATATGCAAATATATCAAGGATTAACAATCTACAAACTTACTCCAATAACACCATGATATATCTAATATATTTTGGGTTTGAATATTTTTTATTTCGCGAAAAACGTACGAGTTATTTATTTCTGAATTCTTTTTTAACTGTCATTTTAGGTATTATTAGCAGAAGTGCTTTGTCGGATTCCTTCAACGGGTTCACCCCAAACGGTCTCCATAGCAACATGACCAACGATCCCGTATTGTTATGGATACCGGGATTCATATTTCCACACAGCAATGGCGATAACGAGATGAATACGATGAAGGAAATGCAGATGGCATTGCTGTCCGAATTTGACATGGAAGGTCTGGGCCCTTTGATCCTTGGGTGAGTAAAACTGAGTAAATTAAGGAAGCAATGTTAGTTTATAGTAAATAGCATTACGATACCGTAATAAGTGGAGACAATTAAGTTTAGTTTAATATAAATGTTATTTATGTCTTCAAATCACAGACTTGTTATTTCATATACATATCGACTGGATATCGAAGAAATTTCTTTAATTGCATCGATGAAATGATTAGTCTATTTGCAAGCAATTTGAACTGTAGCGAAACAATTACACGATACGTTTAATTGTTTTTTAAGTAATAAAAGTAAATATTATTTAGTCACATCTTTATAATCTATGATTACAAAAATTGGTATTTTTTAATTGAGAGTTATGTCTATTTGAATAATGGTAATGGTCTCTGCCTCTTAGATAGATTTATTTTTTTTACCAGATCACAACTCCATGGAGATGGAGCCACAAAGGAAACTCTTCAACTCAACAGTCCATCTTTCCACGGCAAAACGATTACGTCCACAAATAAAGCAAACAAGAAAGTCAGTCAACCTAAACAGTCATCACGCGTCGACAAAAAGAAGAAAACAAACAAAAATGGAAGCAAGACTTTAACGAACAAAGGCAACACTGTATCAAGTGAAGCTGCGAAACCAAAACGACGCACCAAAAGTCACCCCACAACGTCTAGAAAGGACAGTAAGAAGAGAACCAGAAGACCACACACTAACAAACACAAACAACGGTCAAAAAAGGTTTCTAAACAAGACAAGACAAAAAAGAGAGGTCGATCGAAGCCAAAATCATCGAAGGTTAAGATGCAGAGGAAAGTTCAACACAGTTCATTATCAGACAAGAAGATTTTCCCATCTGGGGAGATGATGAAAAATCTGCGCTATCAGCCACGTGTATCTGCAGAGGAGATGGAAGAATTTTTCAGAAGTGTATTTTGATGTTTCAAGTCACGAGAAGCTTTAATGCCAACGTACGGTCTGCTTTCGAATTTAACTTCGAGAATAAAATAATTTGTGTAGACATGCATAAAAGTATCATAGTTATATTTAATCTGTAATTACTACATTGATGCCTCATCCTACAATACATAATAGGATTGCTCACAACACCCATGTTCTTGTCTTGAATGCATATGAAGACCGAAGTCTAAGCGGTTGAAAGTGTCTGTATATTATTTACCTCATTTTCAGTTATGGTAGGTTAGGTAGACTGGATAATGAAGGAATAAGTTGTTTTTCATCACTAATCTAGTTTCCGAAGCAAACATTTTCTGTTTTGCTTTTTGAGAGTTTTGAATATGTAAATCCTTTTACCAAAGTATGTTTTAGTATTATTATACGGAAACTTTAGTACATCTGATGGGTAAGTTAACATAGCAAAATTTGATGCTTAAGACCCTTTAACGATGATGACTATACCGGATACAAAAATACTTCACACGTCTACAATATATCATCCTTTGATGTTACATCTAATTGATTATTACAAAATACCCGGACATCGCTAGGAGTATATAGAATGTAATAGAATGTCAATAAATTGTTTGTAAATGATGGAAATAGAGAGAAGAAAAATGGTGTTTTATAAACCGAAATAATACTGTTTAGAGCTTGTATGTATCAACATAGCATATAAAGATTGTTCATCATGAAAAAAAAAACAAAAACAAAAACCGACAAGATAATAAAAACACTTTCAAACTGAAATAAATTAAAAACAGGCAAAAGGAACGATTTATACAGGTATGCACTTGTACAAGGAGAATAATACCATTTTTTATACAAGGGTGCGAGTCTTCTTCTTCAATGACTAAAAATTCCATGCAAATTCTGGTCAATCCAAGTAAGAAATGCCACTTTGGTCGAAATGTAAGCTATTGGATAAATTCAGGCTCGTAAAAAAAGAAAGAATACGTCAACCAACAGACGAGTACAGTTTATTGTAACAGAAACTCGATCAATTTTATGTTTTCCTCCTCTGAAATATTTTTCTCTTTTGATTTAGACTTATCAATTGAAAGCACAAGAAGCAGAAATAATGGAGAATTTTGATTAACATAGATGCTAAGACGTAATATATTCATTGACATTATGATACAAACAAATCTTGTCTTTCCTATTTACACATTTATTGATCAGCATAAATGCTAAGGTGTAAGGTGTTCCTTGAAATTATGATTAAAATAATCCTTGTCCTTCCTGTTTACATAATGGTGGAATCTGAGGGAAGGGGAATAACTCGTCGTGTTTTAATTCAACATGTATCCATTACACATTATATGTGTTATTCGTCTTAAATGTCGGCTGACAAAGTGAAAGTTTAGGATACTTTTTATAAGGTTAAGTGATGATACCGATGTATGTGAAAATCAATACTTATCAAACTTATCTTCAAAGAATGAGATAAAAATGTTTTAATTTCCTTCTTTAAATGATATACGCATAATACGACAAGTTACAGGATATATGCTAATGAAAGAAAGGCCCGTATATCCAACCAACACCTACATTCTGTAATATATTGTTCAGAATTCTTTTTGGACACCAGTTACAAACATATACTAAAAGAAATGTTCCGACTTAAATAACGTATCATGCAAACACGCTGCTTTATCATCATATTTCATTTAATTCCACGAGACATTTTAATCACACACGTTACTTAAAACGCCTTGCTGATTTCCCACAACCATGTTGTTATAAAAAGTGTTGTCTGCTTGAATAGCTGTTTATGGAAAACTAAAAAGGAAATAACAACCATTTCTAAATAAGAGATACTGTATTAGTATTCAGCTTTGCTGTTGACATAAGCAATTAGACATATCTCGGATCGTGTTATACAGACAAAAGAATTTCCTGAGCATCCATTGTTAGTGACTTAGTGTCTGGATTAAAATATACGAAACCCTGACAAGTGAAACCTCAAAGTCTAACAGCAAGAGAGTCAAAATAAACACTTAAAAGACAGAAGTTTAAGAGGTATATTTGTTAAATAATCTTTTACTGTTACGGACATGTCGTTAGATTGGGACGTCATACATAAAGGGGAAAACTGACGTGTTACCAACTTGAAATGGATATTCAAAATAATTTAAAATATCACTTTTATGGTAAATCTTGGTGGAAAACTGTCTCAACAGGCAACTTTGTAAGTTGAAATCGAGTTAATTGGCTGATACAGAGAAGTAAGATTTAAAATTCTTAATTTCATAAGTACTCCACATCATGAAGCGGCATAATTTGTTCGAAAATGTATGCAATACTGGAATTTAAGATTGATAAATATATATACATAAAACTTTTCAGTGGAACATTTGTTCCTGCGGAGAGGATTGTTTGTCCTGTCTACGACTACACAACGGACATATTTCTGTATCAGCGAAATTGACATATGACACAAATTTAATCAAAATTACTTCAATTAAAAAGTCACCTAGCAAAGATGTTATCATCATTCATTAAAAAAAGTCTAATAAGTTATTGTTATGTAATAGTATTTGAGCCCATGGGTTTGTTTTGCCGACATATGACAATATCATTTTAGGAAATAACTTATGAACTTTTCAAAATATACAACAGAGTATTTTACGACATATGCCTCAGAAGACACGTATCTCTCTAGAATTATGGTAGAGCGTCCTGTTCCATTTTCACTGTATTCATGAAACAAGAAAAGTGCATCTTGTTTGTATGCACAACAAAATGCATCAGCTAAAACACAATTGTAGAAATAATCCATGCTAAATATTTATTCCTTTCCAAAACAAATAATCAACAGAATAGAAAAACACAATACTCAGAAAATGAAAACTTTCGCACCATCAAAGTGTCATAATCACATATTACAGTGCTATACAGCTGTTCCATCAGTTACAGTATTTGTAAAACAAATAAAAATTACAATAATACATTGCTGCATCAAAGAAATATCAAATATAGATAATTGACATTAGTGTTAATATCCCTGAACAGGAATAGCTTTTCTAATTTTTCTTTTGAAAAATAGTAAATAACATTTTTGATGACGTTTATAAAAGGAATTATTGCAGATATCTTTCATATTTTACTTTTCAAACACAATAGAACAAATAGGCTATACCATAAGTCATTCACATACCACTCTAGTCATGTTTTCAATACATTACGACCGTCAATGCTTCCCTTCTCTCTATTTGGTGTTGGTATTACGTGATTAATAACTATACTGTTACTCTCATCAACTGAATGTTCTGCTCTCTTTCTCTCTTTCTACAACAATACGTAATGTCACTCTAAAATCACCGTAACTATTCTGAGTGGTTGGATAAATATATAATACATACCAAAAAATGGTGTATGACTTTTCGGTCTATTGCTTGCTGGAGAAGTTGAACTTTGACAGCAAGATTGCTTCACTCAGTCGCGCATATTACTTATTTTCTTATTTCTAAAATCATTAGTGTTGTATAATAATTTACAGTATGTCATTACAGGAAATTTATTAACGCCCCAGTTGATATCGTAATCATACTGCGGTAGAAACAAGTCACTGAAACTCGTTATATACGGTATTTCTTTCACTCTCGGTTTTTTTAAAGTAACAAAACACACGACCTTGTCAGCGAGTGCTTTTGTAACTTTGAAAAGACAAGTAACTGTAATGAGAGAAAAGTCACGTAAAAGAACTACTCGTTGCGTAATCTTTATAGCCAAAACTGTTAGAAAAATTACAAAAAATGAGAGAAATTATTCCCATGGAAGCTACTAGCGGTTATCAGTATAAAGCAGAAAAGGGCAAATAACATCACAGGAGATTCAATACTGAGCAATGGTGTATTTTACATAAACTGTTTTATGCTTGTGTGTTTTTTGTTTTTGTTTTTTTGTTTTTTGTTTTTTGTTTTTTTGTTTGTTTTTTTGTGAACTTCCTTATCTAGTCAAACAGCATGAATCCTAAAAAGAACACACCAATAACCCATCAATACGTGAAATCCGTATAGATGTATATGGACAACGATAGTTTGTTTCATATCATACCATTCTAGCTTCGTTTCATTCACACTTTATTATTTATTATACTTGTAAAGTCACAACTAGGGCATATCCATTGGGTCGTTGACTGTCATTCTTCGTTTTATCACAAAGGTAGATTTGTGACAAAAAAGAGTCATACATTCACTTGAACTAACAAAAATGATTTGAGAAAGTCGTTACACTTAATTTCTGGATTTTGCAAAACAAACAAAAAAAAACGTGCTCAGATAATCATTTTAAAATTCTGTCCGTGTACGACATAAATAACAAAGAAAATAACACTGAATTATGATCGAACATTCATGTAATTTATTTCCAATTCTGGTGGGTATTACCTATGGATATGGTAAATGGTTTGTTATTTAAAGACAAGGCAAGATGGACTTTGTAAGGTCTATGAGTTTTGTTTTGATGAGCTTTGTGGTAAAGTGGACCTCTTATGGAAACAAAATCAGATATTTCTCAATGCAATCACTATGAAGACCGTAAAACGTCCTCATACTTTTAACTGCATGTTTTGAAACCCTTGCAGGAAAATCGTGATAGTGTCATTAATAACAGTAAAACGATAGCCAAGACCATTGCATTGGTGTGATTCAATGAGGCATTTGCAAGATACTCTTCTCGACAGATAAGGCGCGTGCAAATTGGTTGGAAAAACTAACACTGACAATATAGGTCTTTCATATTTTTCTAATTTTCTATTGCAGTTGATACAGAAAATGACATTATGCAAATAAAATCATTGTATAATTTGAAATAAAAAAGAATCATTTTGCTTCACTGACGACAGTTTTGGAATGATTTAAAACTGTTCTTATGAAAAGTTCGTGTTTTTCAAATTTGAAAATAATCCCTTTTGATATTTAACACACACACACACATATTCAAGTTAGATGACTATGTTTGTTATCTATTGTTTTTCTAACAACCAAAAATTGATTTACGAAGAGTCAAATAATTTCCGATGACAGTCCACAGTAATCTTTAGGTTTGTTTCGATGTATAAAAGGGAAGTAACTGGTGTGTAAACACATAGCTCGTGATAATAAGATAATTGCAAAAACATATGAGATCCGCCATATTTTGGTCCAACAGTAATTTTCAAAAACGTTACACTTTTACTTTCAAATTTAATTTGGTCAAAACGGTGTTTGATGGATTCCTGGTCATGCATCCACAATGTCAGGTAAAGTAAGGCACTTTACTAATGAAAAATGGCACATGTCTCCAACATCTACATACGCACGTACGCTCGTCTTCTATATATAAATACATGTAGGAACCATATGAACATTCGCAGTTGTGATTCTAAAGCGCAGGAAATAAAGGTAAGCATGAGTGTTATATATGTCTGTTTGTTTACCACAGCTGTATTCGTTATTCGTTACAAAGCTAATTTTATTAACGTTAAATGTTATTGTAATAAACACTTCTTTTTAAAATCGTATCTTCCTATGAAATTTATTTTGAAAATAATATGTAACCTAATATATACAATTTGCTTCTTTATTCATAGACATGTATCACATTGAGATGTACATTGCTGCTTTGTTTGCGTGCAACAAATGTCTATTAACGTTACTATTCTTTTTTGTGCTATGCTTTATGATAGGTAGCCCTTCATTAAGTCATAATAGGATGTACCCTTCCAATGAAAACATCATGTAATTAATGCTTTATCGGAAAAAACAACAGTAACAAAATAGCTATAAAAGAGAGTGTATATATATATATATATTTACATTTGCGCTGCCACCAACTATATGAAACATACAAAATACTACTTTCAAAGGGTTTTTACAGCTAAACATTTTATGTGCCGTTTGGTATAGATTTTTTGTGTGAGTAGTGACTCGGGCTACCTTTTTGAGAAGACCCCTTCAACTGCCACTTCACATCACCTAAAAATGATTTAAGAATTAAATTATGCAAGACAAAAATATTTTTAAAAATGCAACAAATAAAACGAACATAAAAATAAAGAAACAGTATTGTGTGTATATTGCATAAGAAGAACAACATATCATCACTTCTATTGTCATCTTGAACACCGATCATGAAGGAATCCGAGTAGAAATACAGCACCTCCGGAATCCCTCAACTATGTAAAATGTTGAAATATTGGGTGAGGATGAAAAACTTCAGATGATGATATACTGTTAAATGATATGTTCTTAGATGAAGCTTTCACTTCGGATCATGGTTGATAAACACACACACACAGATTCAACCGCCTCCAGTCGGCTGGCGGAGTGGCATCACTGCACAGTGTCAACTGTGACACTAGGCAGTAGGAACGATATTGGTAATCGGGGTTTAATTTAACGTTTTAATTGTGTATATGTTTATCTTTCATTGTTCCTAATAGGAATATACAGAATATTTTATAGAAACAATTCAAAATTTTCTCACGCAGAATATATTTCTTATTTCTGTTGTTTTGACAATCACCGAGTGAAAGTTGTTCTTTCTGTACCGTTTTTCCCTTGGAGAGAATTGTTTCGGTGCACCGTAATATTTAACAATTAAAACGGAAAGGCAGAAAAATAATTCGTAAGAAGCATAATCATTTGAATTGAAAGTCAGTTTTTTTAACTTCCATGGCTCTAACAAGCTTCCTGTCGTATGGATGTGACCGCTGGTTTTTTTTATAGCTCTATGAAAGTTAAAAAACGACTTTCAATCAATATACATATCACATAATCAGCTTGTGATCTAATGAGTTCCCCTATGTAATGTTTTTGTGTTTATGTCACTAGTGTGTCACTTCTAGGACTCGTTTAATAAATTCTCGTATGAAAAGAAAACCCCTTTGATATTTATATAATTTATGAATAAGCAATATATACAACAATTTAATTAACAATAAAAATGTTCATAATTGAGGATTGAGAATATACATTGATGAAACAGAAGGCAAGTAAACTTTTGAAATAATTATCTACCAAACATGGTTACGGTCAAGCATTTTACGATAAACCGCATAGTCATTTTATGTCTCGTACACACGTTCAAATGACGTTTTTATAGATGACCTCTAACCAATATGAGCCACAGCGACAGTTTGATTAGGGATAGCTGTCAAACGATGCTTTAGTGATTTGCGTGGGTGATGACAATGCTACATATATAACAAGCTGCACTTGAACGTCTAAATCAGTGTAGTAAATCGTGAAATGTGTGATACTTTTGGATTTATAACGAAAATGGGTGTTTATATGTATATTTCAAACAACTGACAATGGAATCCTCTTCATGCTAGAGTGGATTTGGTTTCTTCATCTGATATCATATAGAACAAGAACGCACAGACACATTGAAAAGAATTGCTATTTCAACAACGTAACAAAATTAACTAATCCTTGAAGTCAAATGCATGGGGAATAATAACTCGAATATATATGCAGAAATATCAAGAATTAAACAGACAGATTTGAAAAACATTACAAATCAAATGTCTGCACAAAGTCTTCCTTTAAGAAATTGAAAACTGAAAACTTTCAGTTGCCAGGATCCTTATCTGGACAATAACGGCTACTACTGTAAAACAAGGAAGAATATTATCCTTTCAGAAATAGCCTTCAAGTTGCGGTTTGGAACTATCTGGAAAGATGTCTGTCTTCTTGTTCTGTGCTGTATGCACTGTTGCAGTCGTATCGTCATTTCCAATGGAAGGTTTTGCAGGTAAGTCTGTTTTTGTATGTTTTGATGTTTATTGTCAACATTGGACGGTTTTCTTTTAAGAATAAACATAATATGATGTTTTGAAAGAAAGAAAAACTTGTATTTACTTTATAACATAAGAATAAGAGTCATCTTTAATGTTTATCATATAATGTTATATATTCTGATGGCTGCTAGTGGTTTTTTTTTAAAGACATATCTAAATCTGTTATATTTATTAGAACTGCTTGGAAGGAGGTGGCATATGTAGCCATTAAATAAAACCAAAACTTATGTCTATTAAGTGAGATATCGGTTTTGGCTAACCTGTTGCACAGATAATTTACCGAAGCACACGGATAAATAGTAATCAAGTTTGAGGTAACATGTAAAACAAAGGAGAGAGAAATCCTTTCTTTGACACCAAAACTTTGATGCTGTTTTGCATTTGGTTTAGTTTTTTATTTTATTTTATCTACCCATGCTTCGTATTTTACATTATTTTTGCCAAGGTTTCCTTGTATGCTTTGTTTAAAGGGATGTGAAGGAATACGTGACTCTAACGTTTATTTTTTTTACTGAAAGTACAAGTTTTGTCGTTTTAGTACAAAATACTGTGGGCCCCCCAACGAACTTCTTCAGTAAGTTCATTCCGAAAAGTGCCGTAGCCAACATGACTAGTAACCCAATGCTGCAGTGGATACCTGACTTTATATCACAAACCGTCAATGCTGCCAGGGAGAGGAAGATGATGAAACAAATGCGACAGTCTATGATGACTGATGTTGACATGGGCGGTCTCGGAGGAATGATGGCCCAGTGAGTACACCAACAGTTTTTAATATATAACGAAACCAACAGGGACAGCTTTCCACCAAGCTGCATAATAAGCATAACAATTTCACTCTTTCTACAATATTCCTGCTTTCCTATGGCGGTTACATGTCATTTGGTATTCAAGTTCAGCTACCCAAATATCACGATTTGCCTGCAAGAGGCCAGTGGTCATTATTGGGGAGTTTTATAGAACATGACATCACACATTTATAATGAACAAGATTAACATTGCGTGGGTTGGCGTTGATGCAGAAGACGCTTATGCGTTCAGCACACCTAATTAAACATATTTTTTCATGAGCATTCGATGAAATCGGTATTTGCCTTGTTGTATTGGTATAGCCTGGTTAATCTTGCTGTAAATGACATTTGTTCTAAAAGAAAGAGTGAGGTATATAGTAACATATTTAATAAAATTCTAAAAGTAAAACGATTTTGTAACCTTTCTATTGTTTTATAATCTCCTTATATAAAGTTTATTTAAAAGAACATAGACATCACATAATACTGGTGTTATTTACAGGAGTCCTGGAGGATCGATGGGTCTGTCTCTATCCAATACTGGTGCTCAAGGCTTCGCCATGGCGGCTGACAATCCAATGGGAGAGTTGTTCGCAGGAGGTTATGGCGCGATGGCAGATGGAATGATATAGACAATATAGGTTATTTCAATACCTCACCTTCTTCATATACAAATGTTCCTATCCTTGTGGAGTGATCGTTACAGTGCGAGTGAGCATTTAAAATGCCCCAGATCGGTGTATCATAATAAACAAATGATAAAAGTACATAAATACATTTTAAGTATACAGCATAACTTATAAAATATACCTGACTACGTATATTACAAATGTGTATAGAGAAAATCTGTCCAAGTTTGTGGTATCTCCCCATGTAATTGACCTTGATACTATTCAAAAGTATGATTATAATTGTCAGAAACATATCATTTAGAAAAAATAAAAACACAAAGGTCCAAAACGTTAAGAAATGATTACATGCTTTTCACCAAAACAACTGAAACACTGAATTGATTTCCATATCTAGACAAAATAATGTATTCATATTGGCACACGTTCAGTTGTAAAGCAAACTCTTGGAATTAGAAAAGATGTGAAGAATGACTACGAACGATCAGATCTATTTCTCCGAGCGGTTATGACAATGTAGAACAACCTGATGTATTGTTATCTTACACCTTCCTTTCTGTGTTACTGGAGCAACTGTTACAGAATTCAATACCTTTGATGAGAAAATTTTGAGATATTATAACGTGTTGCTGATGTGTATCTATCCTGGACTCTGACAAGTATGTCTAGTCACTTGTAGTGCTGTAATTCGTTATTCAATAATGTGTTCGGTGATGCTACTGTTTCACCAAACTGATTATCATTTAATAAACCATTATGTAGTTTATAAAATGATACGGAATATCAATAAAATATAATCGATAGTTGCTTTGTTGTTATTTATGTTAGCATGACTATAGTACCGGGTAGCTGGCAAAATTCACGTCAAAGCTTTTGCGATTTTCTTTCCAAACGATCAAATAATATGTGTCGAATTAAAGTACTGTAAAATGAAATCTAATACACATGTCTCATTATTTTACGAATCTTTTGCAATCACATTATTGTAACGCAGAATAGCTCATATATATATATTCAAACTCAGAACTCAGAAGTCAGATGTTCAGGAAAGATGTCTATTCTGAAAACCCGTGACACTTGGCGTGGTGCTTTCTGTTTTGTCCTAACAGAATGGCAATGTCATTAAAGTATGTTTTAAAGTGCGTTTTATAACGATAACCTTTTGTTTCAAGGGCAAGCGGCTTTTTCACAAGACACATAAAGAACCATACATTTCGTGACAGGAATATCTCATCCTGACGGTAAAATCTTTAAAAACGTACATACTTTAATTACCTTAATTGAAATGACTGATTAATCTTACGGTATGGTTTGTTAGCTTGTGGGCGTGTTTAATATTCGTTAGTTTGCCTGTTGGCTCCGTTGTTGTATACCTTGTTCTCATTTAAGAATGTGACATTACTTACTTGGATTGACCAAGGGTTACATAGCAAGTGTCACCTGGTCTGACTCTCCCTGTACTTTTTTCAGGAGTCTCCGTGTAAATCTCTCTTTGGTTCATATTATCTTCAAATGTTGAAATTTTCTACATGTTTTTATATCATTTGTGTAAGGATGTATAACGTTATTCAACTGTGACATTATATGTCAACAAAAAATTATGAAGCAACAGGACTCATTTAGAGAACTATTAAGTGGATTAGCTTAATTAGTTAAAATGTTCCACATATCGCTAAGTTTGGACATAAGGAAATATTTTACGAAACAGCTCACAATTTTATGAAGTTTTGTTTTCAGTGTATCTGTTTTCCACAATAACAGCTTTCACAATATTAAGACTGTGATCCCCATGTTAAAAACCAGTTATATCTTTTATTCGTAAAACCAGGAGTGCTCCCGTGAAATGAAGGAGAACTTGAAACAACACAGTTAACCTTTACTGAAAATGTGTGTTATTCCACACGTCTGTGTGGATATTAATAGCGCTTCCCTGTAACAGCTTGTTTCTTGTTCAAGGTTTAACATTTACGCGGAAAAAATGTAATTGTTATTACTTTGTTGGTATAAGTGGGAGATGAGAACATCATATAACCACAAACACCGTGTCTGTAAGGTCAGAGCTGTAGTGACACTAACCCCATACCACTTGTCATAATTCATCCACTAACGTCAAGGCGTTGTACTAGCTTTAATCATCTTCTTTAAAACAGATGGTTTCGCTGTCGACGAATACCTAAAATAACACTAAGACTGTGTGTTTCTAAAGTAAATAGGTATTGTGTTTTTATCGTTCTGACAAGCCTAGATATGAAGACTTTTCGATTATATCCTTGATTATTGTTTTATCATTTGGACCTCTTTGTCACACTGTACCATCTTATATATAGAAGAACAGCACCACTGATCCAAGTCGTTATACATATTTCAATGATGTTTTTTTTTCGTTGCCACAAATATTCTTACCTGATTTGTCACTTTTAATTATTTAGACCAACATATTCGTGGTTTGTGTCTGAATATTAACGCGATCATAGTGACAGACTAAAATGACCCATTTCCCATCTACAAAACAGCCATAACGTTACTCTTGGCTTCCTTTCACTGATTCCTACAGTGATTTACCTGCAAATGTGACAAAAACCTGTGGTGACAAATATAGGATTGTAACTGAAGTGACATTACCCTTTAACCGTGTCTAATTATTGCACCTTAAGGGGTAGAACTTTGATATTTGGCACGTGCGTTAGTTTTAACAAGAACTTTCTGGTGGTACAAACATGACATTTGTAATGAGGTAAAAGAAAATTATTACCACAATGAAGACATAAGTGTTTCACAAAGTGTGCATGCAATTATCACATGCCTTCCAGAATAAAATTTCAATATCCCACTTCAGAATTTTGTTGCAGCCGTGGACATATTGTCTTATAAATACATCTTGTTTTAAAATCTAGAACAGCTATATGCGCCTTGTTTCAAACTGAAACAAGAAAGGCTTCCTTCTGTCTCCTTCCTTCTCCTCACCATCGCCAAGTATAAATAATGATGTATAAGTGTAGTTCTGGCGCAGAATCTCATAGTATAATACTCCTTCAGAAGAAAAGTGGAAATCATATTTGCAGAGATCGAGTTGCTAATAGATATAAAATTTCACAATTAATCAATCTTTTCATGTTAAAGTTTGATATCATGTAGATAAAACAAAAGTACGCAAGTGTCCAAATGATCCTAGACTGAAATACCTCCATCATAGAAGTACTACATTTCACTCATTTTCTAAGTGTTTTCAATCGTTACCGCGAAGGTGCAGAAATGTTCGACACTTAAGTGTAGTAAATGTCCAAATATTGTTGAATGCTATTCAGTGTGGTAATCGCACATTTGCACAATTAAACATTTCTTCGTTCTATTTGCAGTGGTTCATATAGTCACAACGCCAAATCTGTTGATATCTATTTCATTTGATCTGATTGGTTTCTCTCCTTTTGACTAATAGTACTTTATTTTTATAATTTCTAGAACATTTTCTTCAGGTTGGTAATGTCAGTAGAATAAAAATTCTTGCAACACAATCAGTAGAAGATTAGAGTGTGACGTTTCGATGTCTATTCATAAAAAAACGACCGGAGTGGAACATACTAGCACTGACGTACGTAGTGTACGAGATGTTAATGAATCGACCAAATGCACTATAATCCTATGTACACTAAGGTCGAAAATAGTGTGACGGACTTATTGTACGTAGGATTATAGTAAGTCGATTCCTTACCATCCCATGCACTATGTACGTTAGTGCTAGTACGCCCAACACTGATCATTTGTCTGATGAAGGTGACCGCGTAGCCATCGACATGTCACACTTTAATCTCCTACTGGTTGTCTTATAAAGACTTCTGTTTTACTTTTGACTTCAGTGATGGGTGCCAGTCCAAGGGTATAACGTTAAATTTACCCCAGCTTTAAATATGTTAGAGATAAAAAGTCATTATTCTTATTGTCAGTTAACTTGTGCTTAGTGTTATATCATACAACTGTGCACTGATAATTGACATCTCAGTGTAATCGCGCTATGAAAGAGCCTTTGGGTGGTTCTATCATTACTAGACGCCGTTTTTATATGACTCATAGAAAACTCCAACAAAACTGAAACGTACTTACAACAAATACATCATTATGTTTATAAGCATTTTATTCATATATAAAAAAATCAAAAAGATATCAACGGAAAACGTATGTACATGGTATGGCAAGTATGTGGTTTATGATAAACATTTTAAGACAGATGTGACAGAATTTTTTTATCTGTCAATTATGAATTCCATAAAAAATTGATACAAAAAACAAACGAATCTTGAAATGTAATAAAACATCATATTGGCGGAACTGATATATTTTTACATTTCGCGGAGAACTTATTTATTTTTACATATCGCGGAGATTCGAAAGATAATAAAATCATCGAATTCTTTAATCGCATAGGTATATGTAGCATTGATTGTCACATTCCATATTTACATTCATCGTTTTTCTGCTGTTTCTACTCTCAATTGTACGTTCATAAGATAGAATAAGATTTACCATCCTCGATCATTGAAGGTACAAGCGAAATAATTTAATTAGTACCAGGAAAAAAACCTGACCAATCACAAGCTGATACGCTCCTTTTGAAGATTCTCACCAGAGAATCGCTAAATTGAAAAATGATTTTTGTATCATAAATCTGACATAAAATGGAAACTACTGTACGATCCTACATGTAAGTTATAACTATCTGGCGCGTTAAATCTTCACGTAATATATATTACAACTTTGATGTTAAGTCGTCCCGTCATTGCAAGGTAAAATGCGTTAAAGTGAAAATGGTTGCCAATAAATGGGAAAGAATTTACACTAACATACACATATTTACAACAATGGAGATTTATTTATTTATTTTTTTTTCTTATCCATCGTTTGTCTTTGGCTTGAATAGGTGAACTAGATATTAACGTATGTGGGTCACAGCATATGGTCAGTTACTTGAAAATGCAACATTGTATGTAATATGTAGGTAATGAGTAATTTCTCAAATGCAAGACAAAATGTCCATTGTGGTGATTAAAACACAACCTGAGCATTAAAAATAAAGACGATGCAATAAATATAAATAGGATTAAATCGATTTCATGTGCAAAAGCATCATTAAAATCTAACATTGAAAAAATTGACACTGTACAAAATATAGTGTATGACGGGTGATGAAATAAATATTCAAAATGTAAATAAAATTAATAAAAAAAAGTCTCTTTATATTTAAGTAGAATTAATTGACTTAGATATGTTGATCTCGGTAAAGTAATGGGACTGATAATTTAAAGGGACTTGTGGGTATTAACATCAATTTAAACAATTATAATTATATCATCTAGTAAATAATATAAATAATAGAAAAATAAGTAAAAAGTGAAATATCAGCACCAGCAGAAATCGCCATAGCATTGCGACTTCTAAATACATTATACACTATAGACTTAAAGAACGGATACCTAACAGGAAGTTGTTGACGGTTGGATTACGTGTGCCAAGCCTGGAGAGAAACATGTAAACATTTACGTGTAGATATATGTGTACATATCCGTGTAACATTATATATTTATCCCAATCCTACAGTATTGACAGATCCGGCTATCATACTGTTAATGTATATATATTGTTCTCAGTTGTACTGCAGAAGCTAATAACCAGTGTAGAAAATACTTAAATCTATTAGGAACAAGAAAATTGGAGTATTTATCAATGTCTGTAGAACATCCTCGCTCCCTATGTGCAGATAGGTCAAGTTATACCGTTGGCTTCCTTATCGAACCTGGAGTCGCATAACTTTTGTAAAGTCAAGTATATAGCTGAGAGCTGCTTCCGTTTCGAACATTTGTAGCATTATGTTATACATAGTTCCGAGTACATAGAATACTCGGTATTTCGAATAAAATCGGACCTTTTCGGGGTTCATCCTTTCTGGTGTCTGCTGACTAATCTTTGCACCGTAGTACATTTTTGCCTGTAAATAAACCAAAGGAAACATGTAATTAAAATAATTAATATCGCTGTTTGATTTAATTACCCTTATTTGTCTTATCACTGATGAAAATTTATTTAAAACATTCACCAGAGTGAAAGTATCGGTCAAACTCTGTGATCTCTGTATTTCTTTTATAATCAAAAATATGTTATTTCTATACTGATTTCATCATATACAGCAATGTAAAAGTCACGGCCCTACTGTAAAGCATCTCTTTACCACCAACATGGAGTGTCTATACATACATGCAGTTACTCCTCAAGATAATAATTCTATTACTTTAAGTAAGCTTATATTTAACATTTTAAATAACAGTTTATTTTCTTGAATATCTTTGTTTAAAAAAATTAATAAATAAAAACAAGAATGAACACACAATCGAAACCCCAAATTAAATGATTGCTTTGATAGAAGACATACAACATTTGATAGAATTCCACTGTATACAGTATAGATACGCTAATCGTTGTCGAGAGTTTACCTAGTATATCATAATACCGCTAGATGTCCAGACCAATCTAGTACAGTTAAATATATACTCTGTATTTCGACTGGTGTTAATTCATTTGTGTTCATCCTGTTATAGACCCACCTCCTTTTCCAGTCCAAGGATGAGCTCGTCCAACTGGGGAACAATGACGCCATTCAAGGAACAATACAGGGAGGACCCCAAAGTGCAGTCGACGTCACAGACGGCCTCGCTTCCACAAATATGTCGTTTTTCAATAGCTAGAAGGTCAGTCAGGTTTCCCCAATGGTAACGAAGTACTTGGATGACGTCAATAAGCAATTTCTATAACATTAAATGAACATCGTATGTGTGTATATATAGCGAGAGACAGACATAAGTTAGCAGGAACTCCCATGTCAACTCAACCGTAAAAAACAAACAAGAAATATTTGTAGACTTGTCACAGTTATCAATATGTACTAAATATATATTATACTTAAATATTTCTTTAAAGAATACATTAATGATAAACATGAGTATGGACTCATAATTGATTATAACAAAATTCACAAAGAAATAAATCATTTTTAATTCAGTGATATACTGATGTCCGATTCATGCTTCTTGCTTATACTATACTTCTGATTAGGAAACTAATACGTGATGGAATATCTGAAATGTATTTTCTTCGTTGTAATTTTTATGCATTTTGACACAATGGTTAGAAAAAGATAAAATTATTCAAAATACCTTGTTAAACCTTTTCTGCTTCTTGATCATCATGACTTCGTTTGATGGTGACCGGATGAAATCTCGTACATTCCAGTTATTAACAAGATTAAACGAGAAGTCTAAGCAATCGTCTGGTATCACGTCATTATTATCTTTACACTGAAAAACATAAATAATACGTGAGTGTTAAAGTTGTATAAAATGTTGAAATAAGTAAATAACTGAAGGAAAATTCTATGATACTCCTTCAAATTCATTCGTTATTTGTAATTCTCAAAAGTTAGAATTAAAATGCTACTTACATGATTTAATACAAGACGTTCCAGAGAATTTCCAAGAAATTTCACTAGAGGTATTGCCGTTTTGGATACACTTTTCCAGAATCGGAAATGCAAGGATGCCGACCCTCCCAACCTAAGGGAGGACAATTGAGACCTTCCATCCGTGTAAGAATTTTCTGATGACACCATATCTGAATTTAACGCCGTATTAGTGTATGACTTGGGTGATGGAATGGACAATCTCTGATCTGTATCAACTTCTGTGTTTGGTTGGATTTCCATAACGGACAACTGTGAAATTCTGTCTGTATTCTCATCTCGTGTGCTTGCGGTTGTCTCGGAGAAATTTGGTGGAAAATTGTACTTGTCTTCTGTATTCTTCTTTATAATTGGTATCGAGAATCCTGATGCTACCAGAAGCAACTCAACAACCAACTCGATTATCAAAATATTCATTGGCTTCTGAAAGGAGAATTTTATTGAAAGGTGGAAAAAATAATAAAATTGTTCAATCTGTAATGCATCACAAAGTACATAGAAAGAAAGAAAGAAAGAAAGAAAGAAAGAAAAAAAGAAAGGGAGAAAAAAGGAAAAAGAAAGGAAAAAAGAATGATGTAGAAGTAAAGAAAGAATGGAAGGAAAAATAAAAAAGAAAGAAAAGGGGAAAAAGGGAAGGAAAAAGAAAGAAAGCATTTCATTTAATTGTTCGCTGTAGCCTAACGTATAGCTGGCATTGTGGTTGAAATCTCATGAAGATCCGGAGGCTAATAAATATTAACACTAAGGATGCAAATAGGTGCTATAAGTTCACTTTAGTTAGGATACATATCATTGATTAGATAAAATCAATATATAAACTTATAAATTAAAAAAGAAACATCTAGATCGATTATTCCGGTAATTATTAATCGAGATCATAAACGGTATTGATTGTACGTTTAAATACTTACGTTTGCGTTACACTTTTGTGCTCTTCACTTGTTCAACTTCTGAAGTATCGGACCGGGGAGAAAATGATAACCAAAAATCCGCCGACACAAAGTTTTTATACTTAAAGTTCAAAGATTAAGATTCGCGTGTCCGTCATTTCCGCCGATAACCACAACTTCCCGTTGTTTAACGGTTGGCCAATCAGAACTCGATCTCTTGAATGAAAGTTTCCTTCCATCCCTGCCACACCAATGATTAGATAATTATGTTGCTTTTTTTATCTTTTCATTGTCTGTGTTAAACACTTCAATGCATACAGTAAACTATTACTCAAAAAGTAAGGGTACATATCAGTCGGCTTATACAATATTATTTTTATATGTGATGCAGTTTATGTAATTTTAAAATTAAGCACGCATTCCTGATTTCGCATACCTGCTGTTCTTACACAGGTGAACATAACTTACATATTATAATCAGATTTCTTATGGAAACTAAACAACTATGTATAAAGTTAAACGGATCTGTTCTATATAGCTTTATAACAGTGATGTATGTTCAAAGAATATTAGAATATCAACATGGAAATTTGAACTGGATAAATTAGTAAAAACAAAAAAACACTGAAAGGAATAAATCCTAAGCCAGGCCGAATGACGTAATGACTGATAGCGTGTATTGCTACACAGTCAATACACATCGGCTATTTATACGCTGTGTTCGTGATAACTTTTTACCCCTTTATCACAAAAACAGTAAACACATATTGGTATATTAAATGTACAAGGTGGATTTATGTTTATCACCGTCTTCCTAAGTGACCGACTGTATAACTGCTGATGTCATTCCGCTTCTTAATGGGGCTACAACACAGCTCACATCATTTATAGCATTGTAAGGAGCAGATTAGTATGTCACAGTGTCGAAGTGGTGTCCCATATTTAAAAAAAACCCAGTTTTATCTGCCAAGTTTCGAAAATGACTTTTTTCTAGGGTGACTTACACGTGGTTGATAATCAATGGTGATTATGCTATATGATTTCTGATGAATTTTAAATGGCGGCCAGTAAGGGTTTAAAGGGACATCTCACCACTCTATTTTATGTCGAGAACGCGAAAATACGATGTCGAGTTCGAGACCATGACACGCGACCGGAAGACAAGAGTTGCTTACACGTCATTGTGTTTAAACTCCAGTCCCGTTTCACTCCTTACTCAATCAAAAACAGTATGAACAAAGCAAGTCCATTAAGTGCATAATGCTGATGTGCATTCATTTCCGAAAAAGAGAGATTTAAACATCTATGAATGCGATTTCAATTCAACACCCAGCTTGAAATTTAAAAAATTCAATAAGACATTTAACGATATAACTTTTCTACACAATAACTGAAAATAAAGTTTTGTATTTCAATTTCAAAGTCCTGCCATTTTAAGTTTCACTGTACTTTTGTGAGGACTTTGTTTAAATTGTAAACGCTTTTAACACTCGATAAATCTGATGATGGTATTCATCATTAATACTTGAAATAACCATGTAAACCTGTACCTAAAAATTAAATCACCGAAATCTGGTATCCTAAAACGTCACTGATGGTGTGGTTTACAGAGTCACAGCACTACCTCACCATCACGGATGACTTGTGTCGCTGATTACGTACACCGTTGGTAAATCAGTCTTTATTTATGGATGAGCGCTTATGTGTGTTCTCTGACGAGGATTTAGTGATCTTAAAAAGAGAGATTAAAATTACCGTTTCTCTAAAATGAAGGCACTGTTAGCTTCAAAGACGGATCAAAATTATTTCATATAAACATTTTTCAAACTGAATGTTTTCCTATAGTGATACGTGTTTCGTTGGTTAACCCCTATAGAACATAAATCGGGGATGTCTTTTTCTTTTCTAGTGTTACTTTTCTATTTGATAAGAAAGACACCCATATCTTTATTTCGTGGTACTGTAAGGTAGAGTAACCATGCTTTTGTACGGGGCTCTAAATAAACATATAATATACATACCGGAATCCTTTATGTTCCCTTAATTATAACACAGCGAGTAACATAAATCAGCTTATCTGATCGGATGCAGCCGTCCTTTCAGCATCGTTACTTTTGAAGATACTTGAACTATTTTTGTGAGTAATTTAAGAATTTCCTGATTATTTTATCAAAAATGTCCTTTAACCAGAATATTACATCACCTTAGTTTGATCAGAGCGCGAGAGGTTATCGAGTACAGACTGCCTGTGTTTACGTTTAGTAAAGGACTCAACAGTTTAGAACAAGTTATATATCTAAATAGTTATGATCAGTGAATATGATGTTATTAAGAAGTACCTATTATATTCTTAAAGTTATCAAATATTTCAAAACTGTTATGCTTGAAAGACTCGCTATGTAAACAAAAACTTAAATGGATGGTGTGAATTATATGCTAAATATACGAAGAAACAAAAAACGGAGTGTTTGTGAGTCCTTAACATAGAACACAGTAAACATACTCTTATATACAGAACCGGAACCGGAAATCGAGTAGCATCTATCATGCATTATCACAATCGTTCATTTCACTCTATATAAGTGAATTAGACAGCTATTTCAAAGAGGATACAATAACGGAAAGCTTTAACATATGAATGTACAAAATAAGTCCCTTAGCGAAGATAAAGATTATGTCAAATTAACATTAACGCAGAATGAAATAAACACAAAACACAAATAGACACAAAAGATCAAAATAATAAAAACAACACGAATTGAGTAAAAATCAAAACCAGAAGAAAGAACGCCGGCTTCCTAGGAGATTCGATGAACAGCAACAAGAAATGTTGAAATTAGAAAAAAAAAATGTATGATCGTTAACCGGAATACTAAAACGAGTGGAAACAAAGGATGAACAATAATTTAGGTGAGAATTTTTAGGTTGACAAACACAATGCTTGAAGAATGTTTTCAAATCTTGCAAGATGTTATTTCTCAGTATTCATCCTATTAGGGAATGGTTTATTCGTATGTCATCTTATTCGAAAGATCGTGTTTCATTCTTCAATTGTCATTGTATGATTTCAGAAATATTGTACTTTTAAAATGGTGGTTAATTTGGCTTCAGGTGTCACTCGCTCATTATTCAATGAGTGGAGTGGCTATTTGATAGGGCCCAAGCAGCCATTTTTTCACGGTTCAAGAATTTTACCATGTACAGTTCTTATGATACCACATCACACGGACTTGGCACGAACTCTAGACCCAAAGTGAATATACATGTATATGTATGTGACAAGGATTGTAACTCCTGAGAAAGGAAAACTTAACCTATCTTTAGTCACGTTTTTGTTATTCTAAGGGCCGTATATCTTAGTAACATGTTTTATATTTCCAGTGAGTGTCCCTTTCTTCAACAAGAACTGCCATTTTTGTTGTCGTCGCAGATGACTGGTGTACGCCGTACCCGTCCTCAGCCGTGACCTTCGTGTCATCCGTTTGAGCTTCGGTGATATGTCAAGTTTTAGTGTCGTTTATGCAGCATATGACCATCATTGCTTATTTGTGCCACATATTCAACCTAATAAATTATTTTCATGATCACGATGTGGACAAGAATAGAACAGTGTCTTCAACTTTTCATTGCCAGGTGAGCGTTCATGTCCACGTGCACTCGCGCACGGTTCTTGTTTGTCCATTCATTTAACGTTGACGTGGCATCTACGCGTTACCTGTGCAAAAGTATTTTGAATATGAATTAATTCGCTATAAGGATCCCTCTATCGTATGGTAAGATGGTGTTATATCCCTCCAGGGAAATGTACCATGTCATTTTCTCATTGTAATATATGTAATACTGACAAGTATCTTTGTTACATTAATGATTGGCTCTGTGTTTTATTGTAATATATATAAAGACTAAAGACTGCACTTTAAAATTTCTGTGGATGCATTAAGTACACACGACATTAATAATCATTATATTGATACAATGACAGTACAATGATTTAAGACACAAGGACATATGTCATATGTCATTGTTATAATCGATAGATGTGTCTAGTGTAAGTTATGTATGTACTTGTCGCACGTCGTCCAGTTACGAGGACATTGTTAACTAGAATTATCATGTTGTTAAAAGTTCACACCGTAATGGAATGTTCATATCTTAATAATCGATTTCATACACCATCTATACTTCATATTTGTATATTGTTACATTCATATTAAACATCTATCTGATGTTACCGGTTGATCCTGTGAGATTTTTTAGATGTCCGAGTGGTTCAAATGCCTGATCATCATTTTCACTAGACCTCGACTTCTAGGTCGCTGGTTCGAGACTTACCTGGGGCAGTCGTCATGTGCTGGCCGTAGGTAGGTTCTTTTTCTCCAAGGAACTCCTGATTTCCTCCATCGCCCAAACCTGGCCTGCACTTAAATGACCCTGGTCATTAATAGAACGTATAGAAATGATAAACAATATAAACAAATAAACTTTGTTCGAGTTGTTAATAATTAGTACCAAATGTACTGATATATCACCAGGTTATCGGCAAGATCTTGCACTTAAACAATTAAGGTATATATTATCTTTTCTCTTTCGAGCAATGAATCAGTTTAAGTTTAACGTTTTCTTTATAATTTCTCAAACTGACATTTCAAATATACGAGCACCTGTTAAAACCTTGAGAAAAACAAGACTCGCGTCAAGATAAAAATATCTTAACTGAGTTCGATAACAATACTTGTGGAGGAAAACGATTCATTTATATGGGTTTTGATATGTTCGATTAGTTGGATAATCATTGCCTTGCTTGTTAGGGTTTGATGGTGTCTAAGTTCAGTTTGTCGATTGAAATCACGTATTTTGTTTTCCTTTCCTAGAAAGGTATATTTCTATATGTTCAGTGTTTAACATTTAGGTATTTCTGCAGGCTTTTCTGCACCTACACTACCAAACATAGCTTTTTGATAATCTTTGTGTGATTTTGGCCTAGTTATATAAGATGAATGAGGTGTAGTAACTCCGCTTGTGTTAGTATTACTGTTGTTCTTATCGTGTCCCCGATTTTGACCGGAATCACGGGTTTGTTTACATTTTAGTCCTTTAAGATATGTATCCATTAATTATCTATAGAAGTGAAATATATTGTTTTGTTGTTGCTTATTTTAATTGAGTGTGCTTTGTATCAATTCATTACTCATTATTCTTTATTGATTTATATTTTGATTGGTCTATATTTTGATTGGTCTATATTTTGATCGGTCTATATTTTGATTGGTTTATATTTTGATTGGATTATATTTTAATTGGTTAATCTGTTGAATTGTAACTTCTAGTTTATCAACATACAATAGGACGAGAGATCAATTAATAAAACTAATGAACAACGCGTATATATGAACGTAATAAATTGTTCGGTGTATTAATTCTGTAATTTTGTTTAAAATTTTTCATTTTCATAAAGAAACAAGACGTGTTTATGAAACAACATGTCCACGACCGCGAAAAAATTAAAGTGGGACATTAAAATTCTATTCTGTAAGGCATGTGCTAATTGCAGGCACATTTTGTGAAACACATATGTCTTCATTGTGGTAATAATTTGAAAGCTTTAGTTAAATTGTTATGGCCTATGCTAAAAAAATTCAACTGTAGGTTAAAAAGGTCACGGTCAAGTCAAGGTCACATGGTCAATAAATGGTACTGTCGGAAAGGTCTTGTCACAAGGAACACACATGCCATTTATGAAAGCCCGACCTCTTTCGATGCAATAGTAATGGCAACAGACAAACAAACATGCAGCACAAAAGCAATGTGTCCCCGATCGTACGATCCCGAGAAATAGAAACATAGATAGATAGGTATGTTAAGGTTTTAGGGACATTATAACATACTAATATTTTGTTGACTTGTCGGGAATCTATCTTTTTGTTTGTATTATCATGTTGGCAATGACGATTTTTCCTGTAAACACATTGTTCTTTAGCAGAATTTTTCAAGGGAAATCGTAAGAAAATTGTGTTAAATAGCTGTTTGAACACATATACACAATAGAACACTTACATAAATGTTGTGATATTATCTAAGTACACTATCTGGCCACCAGACAGCAGTTGTTGTGATACGGTTAGGATTAGAGCCTGTATGAATTGTATTAAACTTGCTGTAGAAGATAACGGTATGTCGCACGTTGTGTAACTGATACTGTGTATAAACAGTGGGTTTGGAATATATCACAATCGAGATAACGAATGTGATCAAAGTCGAAACGAAGTGTTCTGGGGCGGTGAACTGATGGCGGTACGACATTCTACACTGTAACTAAATCGTCAATATGCTGAGGGTATTTCTCTTACTGGCAGCTTTCAGTGGTAAATATGACTACATATAAAAATGCTTATCATTCGTATTTTCATATTTCTTCATTCTTTTGTATTTAATTGTTATGAATGCTTATGAAAATGGTTCATTTTCATCTGATATAATTGTACCATTTCTTTACTAACCAATATTTAAATATGACGACATAAAGGCGTTTTAATTGCAAAACAATCGTAACAATTCCCTATATATTGCACTTGTGTTGTTTTGATTTTCTTCTTTAGTATGGTCTGATTGTCTTTGTCTTCCTTAACCTTCTCCCTGTACTTTCTTCATTTGTTTATAATTTGTCCTCATTTCATCGATTATTATTTCTTTTTCAAACATTTTATATCATAATCATGTATTCAAATAAAGGTCACAGATATATCTTGACACTGGAGACAGTCTTTCAACGAACCATTGTGATAAATGTTGATTCGCCAGATGTAGAAATTTTAACATAATCATCTTTCGACTGTAATTACTACTATTTTTACACGAACTCACATTTTCTGGAATAGTTATGATACCACCATATCATTTTTATCGGTGCATTCAGACGACGAGATATTGACTCAGCCTGTAAACTCATTACTCTCTGATAAAGTCAGGAATGTGATGCACATTTGCACTCTTTGTTTCTGATCCACGTTTTGTAAACCAAATCCATCAAAACAAAGTTTCCATTTTTATAATTAAACCTAATACAGGTGAATTTGAAAGAGGTTATTATGCTAATAATCCATTTCTGTATAAAAAGCTGTGTTTGGAGACACCGTTGATCTTGGATGTGACCCTGGTTGGTATCCCTCTGGCGGGTACTGCTACCTCTTCAACACAAACAAGCGCGTGACACACCAGGAGGCAGCGGACGAATGTAACGACTACCTTGCTACACTAGTTAGGGTAGAATCTGCTTACGAAAAGGTAATTAATTTCGCCCAGATCGGATACCTTTTCGCGTACTTCTGTGATACTCCTTTTTTTTAATTTCAAAATATTTTCACAGTCAATGACTCAGGTTCGAGCCTTGCTTTTGCAATTGTTTTATTCAATTACTCAAAAATGAATAGAGTATTACTCATAATACTTCATGTTATTGTGCTACTGGGTGTCATTGTTGAGAAACTCTGTGGAGTTGTTGTGATACTATGCGTAGTTGTTGTGATACTATGTGTAGTTGTTGTGATGCTCTGTGTAGTTGTTGTGATACTCTGTGTAGTTGTTGTAATACTCTGTGTAGTTGTTGTGATACTCTGTGTTGATGTTGTGATACTATGTGTATTTGTTGTGATACTCTGTGTAGTTATTGTGATACTATGTGTAGTTGTTGTGATACTCTGTGTGGTTGTTGTGATACTCTGTGTAATTGTGATACTCTGTGTAGTTGTTGTGATACTCTGTGTAGTTGTTGTGATACTCTGTGTTGATGTTGTGATACTCTGTGTAGTTGTTGTGATACTCTGTGTAGTTGTTGTGATACTCTGTGTAATTGTGATACTCTGTGAAGCTGTTGTATACTCTTTGTATTTGTTGTGATACTCTGTTTAGTTGTTGTGATACTCTGTGTAATTGTTGTGATACTATGTGTAGTTGTTGTGATACTCTGTGTAGTTGTTGTGATTATCTGTGTTGATGTTGCGATACTCTGTGTAATTGTGATACTCTGTGTAGTTGTTGTGATACTCTGTGTTGATGTTGTGATACTCTGTGTAGTTGTTGTGATACTCTGTGTAGTTGTTGTGATACTCTGTGTAATTGTGATACTCTGTGTAGTTGTTGTGATACTCTGTGAAGCTGTTGTATACTCTTTGTATTTGTTGTGATACTCTGTTTAGTTGTTGTGATACTCTGTGTAGTTGTTGTGATACTCTGTGTAGTTGTTGTGATACTCTGTGTAGTTGTGATAATCTGTGTAATTGTTGTGATACTCTGTGAAGTTGTTGTGATACTCTGTTTAGTTGTTGTGATACTCTGTGTATTTGTTGTGATACTCTGTGTAGTTATTGTGATACTCGGTGTAATTACTGTGATACTCTGTGTAGTTGTTGTGATACTCTGTGAAGTTGTTGTGATATTCTGTGTAATTGTTGTGATACTCTGTGAAGCTGTTGTGATTATCTGTGTTGATGTTGTGATACTCTGTGTAATTGTTGTGGTACTCTGTGAAGCTGTTGTGATACTCTGTGTAGTTGTGATACTCTGTGTATTTGTTGTGGCACTCTGTGTAACTGTTGTGATACTCTTTGTAGCTTTGTGATACTCTGTTTAGTTGTTGTGATACTCTGCGTATTTATTGTGATACTCTGTGTAGATGTTGTGATAATCTGTGTATAGTTGTGATACTCTGTGTATGGTTGTGATACTCTGTGTAGTTGTTGTAATACTCTGTGTATAGTTGTGATACCCAATGCCATCATAACCATGCTCGCATTTGGTAATTAGGTCAGAGATATTGACGATAAAAAAATTCAGCTGTGTCCTTGAAGGAGCATCAATTGTGAATCACATCAGAATTCGCCACTTGGTTGAAGTTTACAGATCATAAGTGGAGTTGTGGAAAAGACGGAACTTGTAGAACATAAAAAAGACCTTATTGAATAACCGTGACTCGAAATAAAGTATCGAGTGTCTGTTTTCTAAAAGGCTAGAATTGTATTTTTGTCGGATTTGTTAGATACTTAACAACGTTGTTAGTAATAAGGGACAATACAGATGATATAGCAAGGTTACATACCTTCATGGATAAATCTCTTCACTAGCGATGTTTCTAAAGATATCATATAAACATTTAATGACCGAATATTGACGTTTAACTTGAATAGTAATAATCGTTGGTAAAAGTAAGTTTATTGATATGAGAATATTAATCTCAGTTTTTAAATCCTTCTGAAAGCATTTTATGGTCAATTTTCGACGAAAACGCCTTTTATCAACGGTATTTCATAATACTGGTAAAACATTAAAAAATACTTCTCCTGAAAATATTTGATCAATTTAATAACTTTCTGTATATCTTCACTTCGTAAGACTAATATTTTGGTGATGTAGGAGCTAGTTTTTTGGAATTGAAAATATGTAAAGAAAAAAAAAAGAAATATTCCAATTTTGATGGAGTTTTCATCAGCGCGTGTTTATTTTTTCAGGCGTTCCTTGGGGATACTCTTCCACAATTTACGTCAGATGGGTTCTGGACTGATATGACCGACCTTCGGTTTGATGGTACAGCAACAGGCACTGGAGTATGGGAATGGGGAGGATATGAGAAAGTGAATATGTCCACTATGTGAGTATGAATTCATGACATGTATCACATGTGAATACAGCTTTCGCTTTAGTCCTTAATTTGTCGCTTTTATACTGCTGGCTTTACACTCTGGTTCTTGTCGATATGATACATACCAGATTTGAGACAAAGCACATATCATGCTATTATCTGTTTATGATTCTCTAAGTGTATGTGATGATTTGGGTGTGCTTTAAGTCAATGGAACCCCAATTATATTTTCCAGCGTACATTGCTTTGAACTTTGTACTGGGTTTAAACCTGTTTCAGATCCTGGGAACATTATCCTACCAGCAATTCAAAAGATTCGTGTGGAGCAATCAATATTCAAGGCTTTTTTCAGAACTGGAAATGTGATCAGCGCCTTGGGTATATATGCGAGCTGGACGTTGGTCGTTGTAAGTACAAAAACACTTATGCTTCGTTCAACTGAGACTTTTTTTGGTTACAAGGATTGCTGTTATTGTATACGTATCGAAAGATATGATATTCTTTATCCCATTCATTTATCCATCCATCAACCCATCCAAATATAAGTGTCAGCAGCAAAGTTAGCTCTGCTTTTTCAGCTTTTCACGTCAGTGAGGTAATCACATATACATTAAGACTTTGTCTGTTATAGACACTGGCTGTCCCTTCGGGTGGATGTTTGGAACAGACACGTGTTACTACTTTAGCAACACCAGTGATCCAAGTCAGCTATTGACTTGGACCGATGCCAAGGCCATGTGTGCCTCGAAGGTTTCTGGCAATGCTACGGGCAAACTCGTGACTCTTGATAGAACAACTGATGCCGTAAGAAATATTTTCTTCTTTGTTATCAGATTTAATTGTTTTATTATTAGTGTCCTTGCTATCTTTGTGATAAAGTAACATCAATTTGACTGACCTAGATTCATATGGCAGGTTTCATCACGGAAACTCCTTTGTTTTTAAAGTGGTCCGCAATATGGTATTTGATTTGTTCTCATTTTAAAACTAGAAATAATAAAAGTAATTATAGAGGAAGAAATAGCATAAAGCCAAGCGCAATCTAAAACGTTGCTTTTCAGGTTAGCGACCTCACACATCGGACTGATTAGCGGGACCTATTTAAGAGTTTTGTCTCTGTCCTCCTAAGTTCTACTTAAGTAAGAAATTTGTGCCAATATAAGGAAGAATACCTTTAACTTGTCTGATAATGACATTATATAGCTTCCTAAAATTTCATGAAGAAATCCTATCGAACTACTTTATGGTACATTTCATATGGCATAATTAATCCTCATTATTGACAATGTTTTAGGCGTACATCGTTAACGAGATGCCAGAGATAGCCAACTCCACCATGATGTACTGGACAGGTCTAGTTAAAAAAGCGACATCCTGGGCGTGGGACAGCGGAGATCCGTTCAGCAATGGATTTTTGTAAGTTGTTAAGAAAATAAAATGTTGGTTTTATGATTAAGTAGAAAACTAAATACAACCCTCAAAGATATAAACAATGAGATATTTTCTAGAAAAGGAAGTAATTAAGAATGATTTCAAATGCTATTACGTGTCGATCTTATAACAGCGTTACTGCTACTGAAGTCTTTTCCTATTGTTAACTTAAACGTTTTACTTGTGTAATCAAATTTTCAGTACCTGGGCCAAAGAACCTGACCATATCAATAATGACGAACACTGTGCCGTCCTGAAAACAGATGGAAAATTTAGCGACCAGAACTGCAACAAACTGATGAACTTCGCTTGTCGTTTGGGCACCACTACACGTAAGCTAATATTCCTGCCTGTAATATGTCTTTAACTTCTAAGATAGCTGGATGCTTTCATGAAGTTCCGGATATAGGTTTTACATATTCAATATTTTTCCTCAATTCAATAGTAGCATGCAGAAAGTTTTTATGAGACTTATAAGACAATTTTACCTGTACGTTTTGTATATGGGACACATTTGCTTCAAGTTTTGTTCGCCCGCTGATAAAATGTTTATTTTCGTTCATTGCTAGCTTTATACGCAAATAAACATAAACATTTTTAGCTGTAATACAAAACACCCCTATCTCTCATTTTCAACTTAGTGGTAAAAGGCCAAATGGACAAAAGTTGCTTAGTATGTAATGTACCGTTTGTCATCATGTTTTATCATATAACCACCCAGTTATTAGTGTAAAAATATTTTTGCTTTTTGTTATCATACACCTGTCAGATTAGTTGTGGTTTTCTGAAGGTTCCCACTGTTTCCAATTTTGACGCCACATGGCGTCATAACGTCACAGGTAATATTACATTACTAGCGGTTATTGAGTGAGAATACAGATAATATTGTGTCAATTATGTTTTCTCAATGTTTGCAAACGTTTCTCTGTGATAAACAGACATTTAAACTCGTTTGCATTCCATATGAGATTTAAAACAACTCGTCAGGATTTCCTGTTTTATATTATCTCGCCAGAAGCTATATAAAATACAAAGATATGTGTTCATAAATCTTACACGAATGAAATGGGACCTCTGGTAAGAATCTCTATAGAAATCCTATTGTGATACTTAAGTATAATAACCTTTATATGTATCTGGACAAATGAAACCGGTAATCAAAAAGGAAAAATTGTCGTTCTCACTTATGTTATGCATTACTGAAGAATCTAATGATAAACTTAACGTGGGTGATTTACATACTCTTAGAGAACACAGACTACTACATGGGGTGTAATGGATGGACACGTGCCGGTCACAAGTGCTATATGATTTATGATGGACCTAAAAGCACCTGGGCTGATGCAAACAAGATATGTACAACTCTCAAAGGAAGGTTATTGAAAGTTGAATCTCTAGACGAAAGGGTGAGTTGATTCAAATAATTAGTGTAGTCTCTATGAGCATTACATTTATTGGTTCAGGTACGTAACTGCAATTAAGTATTAACGTCGGCGTTAAATTGAATATCGTATTGTAATTTGATGTTATGAAGTCAAAATCTTAAACTATGATATCTGAAATGCAACGTATGATATCTACAAAAGTTTTCTCATCCAATCAGAACATTTCTTTTATCTCTCAAAATCACTTAATATGATGACTTTTTCAGATATTTGTTTGCAAGTATAGCACTATCAAATGACATTCTAAACTGGCCAATGGCTTGAATCCACAGATCGTTCACATTGTTTATCGATATGCTCCGCTATAAATGACGAAGACGGCATTTAAGATGAAAGACAGATTAACTGATATGTCATTCTACCATTGCGCTTTTTCACGTCGCGTATCCAAATTTACTGGGGTACAAATCATTTTTCTGGTTGCATGATCGTTGGGAAACGTAATTTCTTCTAGCGGTAAACGAACCTGTGCAGTGACCGTATCTGTGACGTCATATTTATCCTCTCCCTTAATTCTATGATCACATTATTCAGGACTGGGTTGAATGGCAGTTGACAGATGAGTCTCATCCAAACGTCTACTGGTCCGGTCTCAATGACCAAGCCACCGAAGGCACCTACCGCTGGGCTGATGGCACCTTAGCCAATAGTTCGCTTATGTAAGTAACTGTACAGCATGCAACGGAAGTTTATATATATTTATATGCATACATATATATATATATATATATAAAGGTTTTAATTTCGAATATTGATATTTCCACTTATGATGTTTTAATAAAATTGTGATTGCACATTTTAGTCGCTGGAACCAGGAGCCAAACTCGTGGTTTGGAGACGAAGATTGTGCAGGCATTCGTCAAGATGGCAACTATAATGACAGAGATTGTTTCCTGCAGGCACCCGCCATTTGTGAATATAATGGTATAAAAAGCTTTTCATCTTCTCACACGAACACATTTCACATAAGATTATCCTTCATGTATCAGTATAATGGTTTGCTCTGATCGTCTTCTGCTCTCCTGATCATGGCTATCACATGCGAATGTTTGTTGATGTTGACAGGTTTATATGTGTAAATCACATTTTTAAACAGATAATCAATGTCCACAAGGATGGATAGCCTGGACATCAACCACCACTGTGTGTTATTATATTACTGCCGCAAACCAAACGTTCACGTGGGACGAGGCCAATACTTTTTGTAAAAACTTGGCCCAGCCGAATAAGATGGAGCCGACACTACTAGCTGTAAATAGCCAAGCAGAAATGGTAAGTATATCGTACACCCAACTTTTAAGGGGTTTTGTAAAGGCTGATGGGAAAATTGAAAAATTGTTTCATATCTAAGTCCGTCGTTGAGTTGATGAGTAGCTTAATTTTTTGGAAAGATGTTGCAGCATTCTGATGTTAAACAATAGTGCTCCTTATAGTGAAAATAGTCATAAAAGGCCGATCGTCTGCAGAACTTGTATCCTAATTAGTTATGGTATCCGTAACCGTAAGGACAAAGCAAGTCTATATTGATGCCATAAGTAAAATACCGTACAATATTCAGAATTTTTCTTCCCTTTAATTGATTAGAAAGTAAATGGATAAGAGTAAAAATTCCGGAGTTATAGGTCTTGGTGTACGAGTTCATTCGAAGCTTCATTTATGCTTCTATTAAAAATCTAGCATGGTAAACGATCTTTAGGGTTAATTATATACATTTATGTTGCAAGACCTTCATCAACAACGCTTTGGCAAATCAACCCCTAAATCCTAAGTCGTGGTGGACGGGTTTAAACGACATCAAATACGAGGGAATCTGGAGCTATCCAACTCCATCAAACAATCCAGCAAATATGGCTGTCGTGTAAGACTTCAATAACGTACTTTCCTCCATGCCTTTCACAACATCGATATTGTTTTCTCAATAAGTCCTGTTTGTACAAACAATAAAGTGAAACCTGCAGATAGTCTAGATTAAACAAGAAAATTTGTCTGGGGATTCATAATGCACTGCCTTTGTGGAGTTAATAGAAATAGCAAAATATAGTCATGTACCTTGAAATCAACTTAAGTGAAAAAAGTATACTTCGTTTTATCACTTTCGTTTTGTCGTTTTCCTTATTCCTTAAAATCATTTGCAAAATGCTAAAAGTTTATCAAAAAGACGAAGTATGCCTGAAAAATATATAAGTTAAATGATCTTTTGTTGACAGGCCATGGAATTCTGAGCCCAACGACAAACTCGGGAATAAAGACTGCGTAATGTTGGCTTGGGCTGGACGTTACATAGACATCAAATGCAAAGCCAAAATAGGATTTATCTGTGAAAAATTGCCCATTGGCATGAGTAAGTTGATAAATAAATGTAATAACATAACCCCCTGATGTAACGAAACTTACCAAGAAACTTGGCATTTGACACGAGTTTCGTTATCCCACCCTGTTAGGTGATTCTGTGTGGCAGTGCCAACGCGTTCGCCTTTTACCTTTGTGTCCAGTGTTCGATTCCCAGGACGGACGTAAGAGGTATGGAGTTACCTGGGTTTTCACCGGGTACTCCGCTTTCCTCCCTCCAACAAGATACCCCTCGTACGCGTCCATCCGAGCCAGCAAGAGGGATTAATATAAGCTTAAACCAATGGTTGTTTAATAAGTAACGTTAAATAAGTGCTTGCTGAAACAAAATGACAAAAATGCAAAAGACAAGAGAAACATTTCATCAATGTGACCATCCTTTTAATTTCCATTGCAGTAAATAATATGATGTCAGATGTTTCAAATGATTCCTGTTGTGGATCAATTCTTCCTTCCTGCTTATAACGTTACATAAGAAAACACAGGTTTTGTTTGATATAAAATATAAAATATTGTGTCATGTAAATATCCCCAAGAAATACAAAAAAATCATTTTCATGATATTCGTATAATTATAACATATATTACCAAGGCCTTTATGATAAAAATGTTTTGCAACATGGCGTTTTGTATTCGTATGAAGATCTTAATTCTGTAATTTACATATTTGTTTATGCAGTAAAGCTACACACCTGATTTCTAGTGCTATTGTTTTGTTAATTCAAGTGTGTTGTCTTTTCAGATCCAAACAAAGCAAGCACAAGATCTCTATCCTATTCTGTGATAGCACTAGCGGTGTCCGTAATATTTATTCTTCAATGAAAATGGTATATTAATACAAAATATTTATTTCATTGAATATCGAAGGCAGAACAATTACAAACGGTGTTTCTGAAAAAATGACTTTGTTGACACTTGCACCTGACAAAAAAGAAAAAGAAAAATCAGTACCAGAAAGAAGTCATAAGGACTAAGGAATTTGTTCGTTTCTGTTATGATAATGTACCAGTATATTATTCAGTAGTTTTGGATTAATCTATTGTATTGATAATGATGGTTCATACGAGTGTGATAGGAGCCCGTCATTTCTAAATTGTTTCTGAAAGGATACTCATTCTGCAACTCATTTTGTCTACGAAATGCAATCATTGTTTTCACTGCGTAAAAACTCGTGCAATGCAATGCAAATACTCTGTAGTTTATTTCAAAATAAAATTAATAAATCTAAGTACTCTCGTTATCATTATGGCGACGTCGTATTACTGTTTATCGTCCGTCTTTTTACCATAGAACGTTCTTATGTGTCGCTTTGACGCAGATCACGTTTCCGTTATATTCTATCCATTCTTTATGTAAAAATAAATGTAACCCTGTTGCCAACTTGATAGACAAACTATCTTTTAATTGTTTTGTGGATAACTATCCATCATATGCTGAATTTCTTCCCAGATTTTACATTTCTAGGATTTTTTTAACAGACTGCCTGAAAAACTTTGCCTTCAATTTATGAATTTAGCTAAATTCTTTTGAAAATATGTGTTTTTAAGACTGAATCTGGAAAATGGCTACATTTTATATAGATTGAACTCCTCCATCCGCCAAATTGGTTAGTGACCTGTATGGTCGGGTTCAATTACCAGTTAAATGAAACTTAAGAAAATGTCAGGCATTTTCTCCTTCCTTGCTAAAATTCTCTCAAATCATGATTTGGAATTTGACAGGTTAAAGGTAAGAACCAATGTATAAGATAGTGGAGTTACATCATGGGAGTTGTTCCAATATGACTTTGAACTAATATGCAGGGAAGCAATAAATATATTGCAGTCCTTTCTCCAAATATGAGGTACGAGGACCTCGTACTTCATCCAAAAACACATCAGAACAAACTTGGGTGGAATAGCAACGGTACTTCCTCAAAAACTGAACTAAATCCTAAACCTTATGATATGAGGCCAGCTTCCAAGCATCATGATTTCTCAACATATATCTGTGGAGCTGTATGATGCTGCATTTTAAGTCTTGGCTCTTCTGTATCTAATTCTAAAATTGTGTCTTTTGCACCATTTTATAATAGCCTCAGTATATCATTTTGATTAACCTATTTAGTCCATTTAAGCATCATCAGGAAAACTACTTTAAACTACGTGTTGGTTTTCGGTCATCTTATACACAAATGCTGTATGAGATTAAGGAGTACATTGTAAGGGAAATAACTCGAAATAATGACTTTCTTAGCTGAATCTCTGTGCACATTACAAAAATCAATAAAAAATTCCATTCTTTTTAAAAGAGCGGAATATGTTATATATACTTATGGAATTAGTAAAATATAAACTTTATTTATTTTACAACAATTGCGAAACAAGTTATGTCAACTTATACTAATAACTCTTGTTGGCCCAGATGTAAGCGCGCGAGGGGTCTTATTGTGGGAGGAAACCGGAGTATCCGGGGAAAACCAACGTGGTCGGGCAGGTGACCCCTTACCTTTTCACATCCGTTCCGGGAATCGAACCCCGGTCGGCTAGGTGAAAGGCGAGTGTGTTACCACTGCGTCACCCGACCGGAATTAGTGCATTTGTCACTTTTGTCATGGCAGGATTCTAATCGTTTTGACCTAATTTAAGGATTCTTTTTAAACAAATTAACATATCTTAGATCAACTCTAATCTACAGAAACATGGAAGTTACTTCCAAATTGCGCTTTATTTACAAACGTTACGTGCAAATAAAGACCTCCTCAAAACATTAAGACGGAGGAAGAAAAAATGACTTTGAAATATCAAAATCATATTGCTATGGATTGTATGACATCAGGAAACAAGCGACATGCATATCTATTACAAATTTACATAAAAACTGCCTTTATCGCAAATATGGATGGTTTGTACATAATAATAAATATATACATAATTTATTCGTACCTCGTATATGTGCATCTCTTTTCAGAATTCGTCAAAATTTTCTCATCTTAAACATCTTAAAAAAGACTAGTGCTAGTATTTTTCTAACCCGTTGAGTTATATACCAAGATTCGAGTTTAAGTACATAAACTGATAGTTCACTACTGACACTGTAATATGTTACATGACGTTCAAGGAAAAAATTATAGAATATGTTCAGACTGTATATTATTAATAAATGTACTTATATTCCATTCTGGTAAATACAAATAATGCTTTCTGATATGATGACAAGTAGCATAAAACAATTTTCTAAAACATGAAAAATATGGTTTATGTTCAAGAAGGCAATAGTGTGCTACATTTTCATCGATTACAAACGTGTTCTTATACAAACGTCCGATGAGGTATTGAAAGGTGCGTTAATCGCCTGAAATAATTGCTAGTCTGATATTACTGAATTGATTACAACAGATATTATATTATATATACACTAATTTCTTTACATTTACTTCTAAACTTACATAATCCAGTTTGACAACAATCTCTTTTCAAAGGGGAAATACATAATTGTAGATATATGTATAATCATGATGTGTTTACTCATGAGGCTTCTCACAGACACTAGTGGTCTGGTGGTCTTTAATTCCCATTTATATTCTTTTTCCGTGTTCATCTGGGCACATGACCTCATAAAATTTTTCTGACCCAAACTAATATCAAAGAGGGTTAGTAATTTAAGTTTTCAAGAAACGACAATGGCAAATGGTCAAATGAAAATTTTCCTTCCGACTTTCAATTGTTATCTTTACCAATTAGCGATATAATGTTATCATTCGAAAGTCAAAAAAAGAAAACCGATAAAAAGGCCAGGACGACTAACGCCAATAGGGTAGCCATGTATAATATCAGAAGCAGGTTTGGTGTTGATGACGATAATTCTCCCAGTTTGTTGTCCTCTCCTGTAAGAAGAAAAAAATAGATGTACTAAACATAAAATCCGTTTTTGGTTGTCATGACTACGTGAGTTGTTTTCAATCCATGCACGTTGTATTGTTAGACTAATAGACATAGACTAATTTTGTTAAACGTATTCATAAGAACAGAGTGTCGTCGTTCGTTTAAATTTTCCCCTTATTTTAAAATATTTCGTATGAAATGTATTCCTATCTACGTTGTAATTACGTCAATATATATATATATATGATCAATGATAAATGTTTTGGAAATATGTAAAGGTTGTCTTAAAGACGTCTTTCAAAATTCTATAAATTTAGCATGTATATATAATTGCGTTATACCTGTATTTGTGTATCACGAATGTGTTTTACAATACAGAAATGGTAATATATTAAGTATAGTACAAGCTTATTTTTTCAAGATCCCCCCCACCCCCAGAATCAACTGAATATCTATGCGTCAAGTAGAAATTTCTATTTCTACCAAAGTCGAATATAAATGACTTATAAACTTTATCTACATATCTGATTAAGAAGACGGATGAAATTATGTGCTTCATTAAGTCACGATACAAAATATAATCTTAACTGTGTAAGGAATGATAAGGAATACAGCTACATTTTGTGTAGTCTTGCAATAGCAATTACCAGAACGATATCAAAACAAACATTGTCATTTCACTCCTCAGCAGATCGGATTTGTTTTGTAACACATATACGTACCAAGTCTTCTACGTTTGTAAACTTCAAAAACTATTTCCCAGATGACTTGAAGACTAATCCACAAAGCTGTCAGGATGTTACCGAATGTCTCCTGGACCTGAGGCAGGAATCCGGTGTTGAATAACACGAAACAAGACACGACTATAACAAAAGAAGAAATACTTAAATCTACAAATACACTCAGGCAGTGTAACCGGTATAAACATGTCTCGGTTTTAGCTGGCGGTAAAAGGTTCTTCGATAAAAATTGTGTTTCACCAATAGATTTATAGATCCAAAATCAGATAAATGCATTGTTGTTAGTTATGGTGGATTTGACACCGTTCTATTAAACATCCATACATATTGTCATACACTGTTTAATTTATTGTTATTGGTTTTTTTATAATTGTATATATACGTTAAAGAAAAAGAAAGATGTCAAATAATTGTCAACGCATTGAGAATTATTCATCGAAATAACACATACAAGCAAAACGTATCATAAAATATGTATATAAACCTGCTACGAGAAAAATCGCTTTTCCCAGAAACCAGTGACCCCAATTGAAAATATTTCTGTAATTGCTTGATTGGTCGGGTCGCAACAGTCCACCAAATAGTTGCAGCGTTATTCCTGACATAACTGCTATACCTAGCCAGCCGTGAAGTTCGGTATCCTGTGAAAAAAAATAAAATTAAATGTACAGCCCTGAACAACAATAATTTCAATTCATATTTGCAATTGATATTTTGATAAAACAATTGTAACAATATATCCAGCTTCCACTTTTAATCACTAACAGGACACAAGATGTACCCAACAAGTGTATCAGTGGAACTGATGAATGATCCCCACAAACGACTGGACTGGACCTTTTCTTGTCTGTGTTAATATGGTATGTCAATATATTTGTGTCTGACACATACTTATGCTGTATGTGCTGTTACTAGTCTGTGTGCTTATGATATCGTCAGTTGTGTGTGAAAACAAAATAGTTTTTTTAAAATTGTTTTCTAAATGTACACGTACGTATCATACGTTTCATCCGCATTAATTCATAAAACAGTTATGCTCCGGACACGAATTGCTCTGACTGTAACTGCGGTTGCTATGTCTGACTGTAGTGCAATGTGTATTGTTCTAGTATTACTGACCAATGTTTACACTAAGTCTCATTATCCTCGGTAAAAAGCAAGCAAAACTATGCCCCGGACACGAAATTATATCAAAGGGCAGTAACTCTGTCGTTACATGATTTCGTGCCCTGAATTTACGCGCACTGCACTCTGCCAGTATGACTTATGTATGCAATAAATTTCATTATCCTAGTATAAATTGCAGCAAAGTTATGCTCTAGACACGAAATTTTAACAAAGGGCAATGACCGTGTAATTAAGGGATTGTGGGCCTTGAATCTGTGTTAGTTATGTACACACCAATTGTCGTGATCATTGTTTAACTTTTGGCAGGACTATATTCTCACCGTTGAAAAGTATGGGATATAGCCAATGTCACCTCTCCTTCGTATTAAGGTAAGATGTCTGCTTATGTATAGCAGTGATCTATATATGTACCTCTGCCATGCAAGACACTAAATTTTCAAGATAGACCAAGATACAAATTCTAAAGATCCCTCGCGGCTTTGTATCTGAGACTGGCGAAAGTGTCCTTCAAGATGTACCAACAACCCTGAAGATATTGTGGAAAACAGAACAAAAGGCAACTTTGAAAAAGATTCGTCTGTATAGATACACATTGGTAATGAAATTTTCAAGTAATGAACGTGTGCAAACACCAAATTTCCTCACTAAATCGGTAACACTGCACATTCAATAAAATAGTAAAAAAAATCATGATAATAAAGAAGGACATTCTGGCAAGGTTAACGTACATTTGTCAGGCCGTTTACTTTCACGAAGATGAT
The DNA here is from genome assembly GCF_031769215.1 of Ylistrum balloti. Classification (NCBI taxonomy): domain Eukaryota; kingdom Metazoa; phylum Mollusca; class Bivalvia; order Pectinida; family Pectinidae; genus Ylistrum; species Ylistrum balloti. The sequence continues at coordinate 703,191 of NW_026781968.1, forward strand.
GATGAATGAAACCGCTGTCAGGACGAATGCAACAATGGCTGCCGCTCTGTGCATCTATAAGTGTAATCAAAGATCATCATGAAAACTACATCTTCAAATTCAAAACTGAAATCTGTATCATTATTTAACAACAGTTCTTATTCACTGTATGGTCTGTATCTGTCGCTATATGAATCTAATCATTTAATATCATGATAGCATCACCGTTATAACTACAGTTACTGTAACTACTTTCTATGAAGATAAAGATGTATGTGATTGATCAAATACTTTATAAAGAATAATTATGTGATGTCTTAAATTTCAATGATATCAACCTGAAACCAGACAGATGTGCCACAGACTTGCTTTCCTGGGAAAATTGGTTTGTAATATCTTGCTATCACAGTTGTCAAACCGCCAAACATGATCCAAGCGACGAGCATCAGAATTCCTGTACCAAAGCAATATGAAAAAGCGACATTTTAAGCAAGTTTAATTTCAAACTAAAAATTGAATAAACTAGAACAAAATATATACAGAAGAGATGTCTGTACAACCCCTCGAAAAAAAAATAATACCAAACTTTCAGGAAGGGTAAGCGTCTTCTGCTTCATCTACGTCACCCGTAAACTAACAAAGGAAACCATTGTTTAAAATGGTATTCGGAAATAAGTTCAACATAACATATTGTTCCCTAAAGCTTAATGTGATATGTATGAAAAATGATATTTACACGAGCTCAACTGTATTCTCAAATCGGTGACATTGGGTAATATCCCAAACACATATACCGCTTTATATTATACGAGAATGGTTCAGCAAGTTCTACAATTTTGTTTTTGTTTTACAATACAGTTGTTACTGACTTTCACTGTATTGTCATTTTGTTCAAAGGATATTCGCCACACCAGCAGTCGTATTGAAACACCGACAATATCAGCAACTCGGAAATGACCCAGCATACAAAGAACGTCACTGCGAATATTCACATAATGCCAATGGCGTTTACATACTAAGAATGCTTATACATATCAGACTTTAATGAGGGACAAAACAACTCTATGATGAAATTTATCTTTGGAACTACTCTACCACTTAATTTGTATTAATAGGTGATATTTACTTGTGTCTTTTGTACAACTTTAAGATGTCAGGTGGTAGGCATTGCTGGTGGACTTTAAGCCCCCGAGGTATGCCGTAACGTGCTTGCCACGTTTAAATTCACTTGATTAGTGGCACGCTTCATAATATACACATGTATTGGCGTTATTCTAGAATTATCTGATATATGAAAATTACGACATTTATTAAATGATGGGGCTAGTGCACCTCCCCGTCTAGGGCTAGACTTTTCTTTCGGTCACTTTGGATTTTCCTAGACTTCAAAATTTAGGCCTTCCGTTTCACTTACGAGTCCTAGAAGGACGAAACAACTGTATGATGCACTTCGATTCATAATTTGGTTCTACTCAGTCTAACTCATACTTTGTATTACAAAAATGCAAATGGTGTCATTTACTTATGTGACTTTTTGCATAATCTTTAAATAGCGTTTGTGTACGTACCGTGGACTTGAGTAAGCAGTGGCAAGGCTTCTCCACGGTGAATGACATACTTGTTAAATTGTACCAGGTTAAGTGAGGTCACTGGGAGTTCCTGGTGCTTACCCATCACGTCTGTACCTAAACATAATATTATCTTAATTTATAAATGATACTTAATATGTACGATGATAGACTTCACATGTTCAGACGGAACGATGACTCTCGAAGTCTTCTTCAACTTTGATCCACAAAGTAAGGTCTGAAGTCACTGATTTCCATTCAATATTCTTTTGTTTTCTTGCAAATATTATGTTTCTTTTAGACAAAATAAATGACTTTAAGCGAAAGTCTTCCTAAGCCATCATTTTCACATCTGTCCCCATGTAAGCATTCTAAGACACAAGCTACAAATGACATGAATAAAAGAAATATGTATATAACTGATCATTTAACATTAATCCTCACATACCTTCATAAACATGTCCCCAGGCTACCATGACATAGTAAGGGTCATTAAGGTCATAGGTTGTAATCTTTGAACTGTACTCGGTGACGTTCATGACATGAGGGCGGGTAAATGCACAGTACATCTTCCCGTCTAAATAAGTGCTGTGCATGTCACTCAACTGGTCTCTCTGTATTATCAACAATACATTGAAGGGAAATGTCAATCATTATTCATTTTAAATGCTTTTCGTTGATATTCAGTATCTGTTAATATGTTTTTGTGATAAACCGTTTTTTGTTAAACATTTTCAATTACGTAGATCAGGGTAATAAGCATTCTTTGTACGATTACAAAACGGGTCTATGTTTATATTGAATGAAGAATGTTTTCCTTGTTTCCATCAACACTCACTATTAAACTATTGAAGCTGACATTCAGCTGAAAGACAACGTGATTGACATTAGGATACAGAGCCTGTGAGCCGATTACACGTTACCTTATATTGCCGCTGGTTATGGTATCTCGGATTGTTCCCATGTTGAAACGTCACAATGTTACCGTCATAGGTACATGATATGGTTTCGTCCTTTCCCTTAAATGTGAAAATTCAAAACATGTTTCTGACGAGAAATGTGAACAAACATAGTTGAATGACTGTTTTATGAAAAATCAATAAAAGCTGTTTTCTGCATGAAACTTAAGGATTATTGAAGCTAAATATACATCAGAATAACTTACCATAAGTCGGTCATCGGAGAAGCCAACGGATACATAACTTTGGGTTGTTGTTTTCGCCCAGAAAGTGAACGTAGCGTTAAGGTGGTTGATCGTGTACGTCAGTCCTACATCACAGTCTTGGCCACTGCAGTATTTTGGGTACAATAAACAACCCATAGTTTTACCACAGTCATCGTAGTTAATACGCACCTCATTGGCTTGAATCTAAATGAATCATTACATTTCAGATTTACTCGAAGGCAGATTTAAAAGATGGAAAAAAAAAAAGAAATGAAAGTATCTGACGTTTGGTGCCTGTTTTCACAGCTGTCATTTAATGTTTTCAATTATGTATGGATCTAAGAAATTGAAAATGCCTCAAAATGTTATCAACTCAAGGCAATACCATTATAATATAATAGGAAGCAATACCTTGCTCTTTGTTTAGAGTGTAACACAATCCTATTTCCAGTTGAAAATTAAATGTAAAGGTTCTTCAATATTTTAAATGGAGCGTCTTATTCATGACTTTACTTCATGTAAAGATTATCAAGAGAATCTGTACACAAAATAATTTATCCTATACCACTTACAATGTATCAATCGGATACAAATATTAAAATTTTTTATCACGTCACTTTCATACTTTTGCGATGAAAAGAATATAAAATCTGAACTTGCAATCATTTCAATCCTCATCTCTTTTTGATAACATAGTTATGCATATCACGCCAGGAAACTATGGCAACCTCCAGTCAAAATAATGTTACACGTATGACATAGTGACACAGCAAAATGTTGCTCTATTTTATTACACTGATAACAGGGTAGTTATGCGAAAGAAATATTTTCATTTTTGCGTCATGTTCACTTTCTCGTGACGGTTGTGTACGTGCAGGGAAATAGTGTAGCATGCTTAATATATTTTAAAGATTAAAATCACTGGAATTTACAGCTGAAGAGTATATAGAAGAAATTTGAATTAAATACTTCACCTCATTGACGACAGTCTGTTTTGTAGGTGTTTGTGAATGGAGATCCTGTGTAACATCCGTCCAGAACACTTTAAATGACTTCACAAACGCTGCTCTAAAATTTCAAAATAGTCTCCATTAAGTTTGCAATATGAAATTAATGGTATCCTACTAATAACACACTTCGTTGCATCTTGAAATATCTCAATAAAAGGATGGATTAAGACTGTTTACAAATAAAATTATATTTAAAACTTTTATATGCATTGTCTACTATAGCGGTGGACTAATTGTTTTTATCTGTTTTATCATATTTTAAATATATCTCTACCTGCATCTGCAAAAATACGTCACCATTTTCCACGATCATCATTCCTATTACAATCTTTATCGAAGAGTGTTGCTATTCCCATTTTGACATCAATACATAAAGATAATTTACAAGTTCTGTTTCCTGTTTTTAAGATGTATTTCATGTGACTTTGTTATCATAAATAAGATTCAAAGTATGGTTTTGTCAACATATCAGACGAATACAATGAAGTGCCGAGAGAAAATATATCACAGGAGAACAAGAGACTTCTACGTCAAAGACAATACTACCTCCACAAATATCATACCTGAATGTGACATTACCAACTTCATATGTCGGAGCTTTCCATGTGAACGTCAGTTGTTTTCGTTGCCTGTTGTCTGTATGAGTAACCATATTCTAAAGCAAAATTGATATACTCTTATTTAAGAAAGTATTCACAATAGTCGAACCCATACCGTCTATAATTATTGTGATAAGTGTATTCTATGTTTATGGAATTTTGTAAAGCTTAAAAACAAACTTTGCTGCATATTAAATGTATAATTGTTTCTTAATAAATGAATAAATAAATAATTATTTCAATAGCGTTATCCAACGCATAAATCAATGGCTGAAATGTCATTATTTTCTTTCTTTTTTCCTAAGTGCATCTTAGTCATTATTAAGTACTTTTAATGACTTTAGGATAAATTAGATATACCTCCAATCCGCCAATACAGTTCACTGCCTTTGTGCCGTCCGCCGGGACACTTGTAAATCTGCCAAGTAGTTCTTCCGTATCCCCGGCTTGTCGATGTACGTTCAGCATAAATCCAACAAAAGTTTCACCACTAGGTGCCATCAAGGTCACTTAGAGACATGGAAATAAACGTAATTGTTTATAAGATTAATATTGATGCTTGATTTGTTAACCTGTTCTCTCTAGAAAATATAAATTGAGAAACGTTCTCTCGATAAAAATGCGAATTAATATACCAATACAATGGAAGTTATCGCGGTTAGGAACGAACCCGCTTGAAATGAGGCGATGCTAGACATACTATTGGGGCAGTTCTGTTGACAATCAATCCTGGAAGCTGTTTGCGTTGTTTACCAATATCTACATTATACTTTCCTCTTATGTAACCGATTTTAGCAGGAATATCAATGTAAAGGGAGATTCAAACCTACGAGCCCTCGTTAACACAAAGAAAACACAGAAAAGTGTCTGATCAAGTGTTTCTTTCAGTGTAGTTTGGAACATGTCGTTTAACCTTAATATTCTGACTTGGTTGAGGTACTTTTTCACGAGGAAAATAATTGTAGAAGAAAAAAAACTTTTTTCTTTTTTCTTTTTCTTTTTTTATTTCAGACATTTCTTTATCTTTTCCATCGCTGCAAAAATCGCTTGCCTCAGAATCTCGCGGTTTATTGACGAGATTTAAGTCTATTCACTCTGCCACACTAGGTTCAAGGAAGGGAAACAACTCCTCCCAAATCGCAAGAACTAAAGATTCTACCAGATAGGAGCACAAGTGGCATTTCGGATTGCAACTGTATAATATAATATGTGTGGTATTAATCTATTTTGTTTTATTTATAATTTTAAATGTAAACTAACATGAAATGAATTTCTACATATAAAATGTTTATTCATTTAGGAGCTGCCTGACGTGAAGGATGAAGTACAGTCAAAATCTTACCGTCTATTTCTTGAGAAGGCATGAACGAGGACGCTGATAGTTCTATCTGAAAGGGGGAGGTCCCCATTTGCTTTTTGGCGTAATCATGTTTTGGGAAAAATGTTAGGCAAGATCCCAAAGGTGCGCCATCACCGAACCCTTCAACTATAAAACAGCCATGAATTACTGGTGCAGGAATATTGACTTGAAGAATATTGTAAGAAAAAATAACTAAGTAGCAACTTTTACATCACATTTACAAATACACACCAATATAGTTTTCTACAGTTCTCTTGTTGAAATTCTGAAATAAGAATGGGGTTTTCCTTCTTAATTTCTGTATAGATTAAAAAGAAATCAAAATTGATTTGCTACCCCTTGCAACACTTTTCTGGCTTTTCACTTGCACCTATTGTTTGTATTGTCTCCAATGCATTCATCTTTATAAAACCTAACATAGGAAACAACTCATCATAGAGAAACTCAACAGAAAGATGAGTCGCAAACATGTCATATGCTGTAAATTATACATACTGTGCCTTATTGTGTCGTTTGGGTACATATGTGCCATAGAAGCTTCTAAAATGCATGAGTAATGATTCTTATTTGGAAGAAAACTTTGAAATTATAAAAAAAAAAAAAAAAAAAACAAACAAAACAATAACATAAGTGATTCAAATGAGAGAAATCAATAGTTACCGTAAAAACTCAATTTCTGATATGGGTGTAAATTTTCTATATATTGATATTTGAACAGAATATATTGAATAAGATATTAAAGACAGTAAATAACAATTTAGACATAGGAATTGAGAGTATGTATACGTACCTCTTCCTACCACGACCAGTAAGGCAACAATCCAAACTGATACAGACATACTAACCTGGAGAAGAGGTAACAGAAGACGTTCTAAGTGACCGACATATATGGTTATAGGTAAATCAGGATAATACCACACTGATTAAGACGTGGATGAGTTATATATACAAATATCTACATTTAGTAGTATGATCTTCCATTGACTCAGTGTTAATCCGGATATTGTATTCACATGACTTATCACGAAACAACAACAAGGCGTGATTTAGGCGCCATACTAACAAACGTTGAACTTTCATTAATCTTTTTGAAACAAAACGTTACCTTATCTGGTAAGGCTTTTCGAAAAATCCTTTGAAAAAGTCTTGATTGAAACAAGACCAAGATAGGCACAGTATACGTGGCTAATTTTAAATTGTTTGTTAGAAAAGATATTTATAATTTCTGAACAATTGTCATATCATTTTTAGTGTTTATATGAATCAAATCTGGGTGACAAATGGGCATCATCACTCAGATTTCATTTATATAGTGAAAACAAGTCCAATCTGTCCACTGTTCCTTGTATAATAATTGCCAGCGAACTGTGTATTGTGTAATACTACTGTTACGTCAATGTTGATAACCGATTGTACTAATACCATGGAGGTGAAACACAATGATAATCTATCATGTATGCAAATACAGTGTGATAACAATATCGGTATGTACTGTTATGATTGCGTCGGAGAGAAGATATGTATTTTATATCATGTAAAATCTATCTATCCTTTATCTGATACACGAATCGTTGTTTGTTTACTCACGTAAGTACACATGCAATGCCCGACAAGCATCAATAGTGTATCCTCTGTTAAACAACCATTTTCATTGTCCAATAATTTATGTTTTAGCCCCAGCACATAAAAAGTCTGACGTCCTTTTGTAACGTCACGTTTGATTTGTCAAGGCGGAGATGCAAGACATTATCTAAGAAAAGAGTTTATCTGAAATTTCTTATAAATATTTCAATTTGTGATTTAAGTATAAACTTAAATTACTTTTTATTTTTATCAATAACATCGGATTGTTTACAGTACATTCCTATTTTGGAGTCATTGATAAATAATAATTAATTAACATCTATAACACAATACTGTAATATTGCTACTGGAATATATGTAAAATATAATAAATGTGATATGAAATAAGGTTCGGCCAGTAAAACTTACAATAATGTATATTAAACTGTTTCTAACCACCACCACCATCATCATCATCATCATCATCATCATCATCATCATCATCATCATCATCATCATTTCTTTTATTCCTCACTAATGAGATAAAGATATAATAATTACAAAGATTTGGTTACATTTACATCAATATTTAGCTATATGATATACCTGGGTTACATTTACATCAATATTTAGCTATATGATAAACCTAGGTTACATTTACATCAATTTATAGCTATATGATAAACCTAGGTTACATTTACATCAATTTATAGCTATATGATAAACCTAGGTTACATTTACATCAATATTTAGTTATATGATATACCTAGGTTACATTTACATCAATATTTAGCTATATGATATACCTAGGTTACATTTACATCAATATTTAGCTATATGATATACCTAGGTTACATTTTCATCAATATTTAGTTATATGATATACCTAGGTTACATTTACATCAATATTTAGCTATATGATAAACCTAGGTTACATTTACATCAATATTTAGCTATAAGATATACCTAGGTTACATTTACATCAATATTTAGCTATATGATATACCTAGGTTACATTTACATCAATATTTAGCTATATGATATACCTAGGTTACATTTACATCAATATTTAGCTATATGATACACCTAGGTTACATTTACATCAATATTTAGCTATATGATACACCAAGGTTACATTTACATCAATATTTACCTATATGATATACCTAGGTTACATTTACATCAATATTTAGCTATATGATATACCTAGGTTACATTTACATCAATATCTAGCTATATGATATACCTAGGTTACATTTACATCAATATCTAGCTTTATGATATACCTAGAATAATTACAAAAATGTACATTGTACATGATGATCAACACAAAAATGTTTTAATGTAATTACTATAATGAAATGAATTGGCATGATGACAGTTAATACGTCCAGACTATTACAATTGTTAGAGAATGTCTATTTCCACCGTTCTATGTATCGCCACATGACACAAATTATATAACATTTAAGTACATGTAAATATGTTATAGAATTTCTAAACATACTTAGGGACACAAAATCCTAGAAACCATACTCCTAGATACTGTCTATTTTAACACAACATTTCATAGACTACAAAGGATAAAGAGGGCTAAAGAAATCTTCATGGAAATTGTAACAGTCCAAGTTTCTTTCTGTCATGTTAACCTATTTTATCTATTTATTCGAATTCGAGCTCCGACAATCTGTTAGTAATAGAAATGTACAAAACTTAACAGTAGATGAAAGCAATATGCTGTGATCCGTCATTGTCACTACTGTTACTAACTAGCGCTAACAGAAGTCGTGGTACAGGTGAAGGTATGCCTGTCTGTAGTGTCATGTATACAACGCACGTTGGACGTTGTCTATTTCAATACACAGTTATTTTTTCTACAAAGGGAGTTCAACCAGGAAAGAGGAGTTCATCTTTTGGAATAGGTAATTTCTGTAACATTAATTAGTTAATTAATTGTACAGGTTTGTACATTAATATTACAGGGAACATACTTATTTTTTGCGAGTAAGATTGATAACTTAAGGCTCGATTAGCTAAAATAAGCTATAGTCAAAGTCTAGTTAGCTTGCAAGCAGATTTTTTTCTCGGTCTTCCGACCTGTACATATCTCTTTTTAATTGATCTTCTTTAATAAGGGAATTGTAGGCGCATTTCCTCAATCTCACAATTATAAGGAACTTTTTAAGGAGACAACATTTCATCATTTTCGCCTGAAGTGAGTAGGGAAATTGCAACACACAAAAAATTGTCAATTTAGAGCGGATATAAATCATATTACACAGAATGAGATAAATAAAACTTTTGTCGTACACAAAAAACGTCGCAGTAAAAGTAGACGAAGACGAATTGGCGTGTATTATCGGTGGATGTCACACTTGTATAACTGCATCTCTCAACGCTAAGTGATGACTGAGGTTAACACAGTTCATTAACATATAATTAACATATTACATTCCTACATAAAACCATATTCAGTTCTAGTTAGTAATATAAATCTATACGTTTACTGTTGTGCACGAGAAAGGTTGTACTTGGAGAAGAAAATGGTTTCACACTTACCACGTCAAGGTCCGGGCCTGCTCTGGACTTGTAACCACTGAGTCAGTGTGGTCGAAATTGATGGTTGAGGATCCGGGAGGTTTAATGAATGTCTCAGGCTGGTTTCAGTTACATGTAAACAGCATGTAAACACTTCTAGATATATCGCTGTGTTGGTATGATGACTAACAACAGTATCGTGGAAAAACTGAAGGATCATTCAACATTTATGCTGTGCATGATTTACTTTATGTAATCCCAAGTAATGAACACACAGTCAGTACTGAAGCGCAACGTAGTAATAACTCGCACTAATGCTGCTGTGAGATTTACCATCAGTGATGTATGTGTGTATACATCGGATGGAAGGGTGCTGATAAAATTCTGAAGTAACTTGATTATGACTTATGCTAGATAAACTTCTTTTATTATCAATCTATATATTGTATTTATATGTAGTATTGATTGTAATTAAAATTAAAGGTGCCATTTTCGACACGTTTCCCGTGCTATAAGACGTACGCTCTCTGTACAGTGCTGCTCTGTTGTTTCATAACAGTCCTGGTTTGTGAACCTTTCACCGAGAACGCTTGCACGACCACGTGTAAACATGGTTCTATTTTAATCATAGAGGCCTTCACTCCCCTAAACCAACCCCCCCCCACCCCCGCCCGCTGCCATGAGATATTGGAGCTCAATTTTAGTTTTAACAGAATATTCTTTAAACATCAATTAGATAACACATACATATAACATGTATTGGATGGAAAACAAAGTGATCGCTTATATTAATTCCTTTCACAATAGAGTGTATTTGTCTGATATTAAAAATAAATGATCTATGAAATATTTTTCTCTTGAGTCAACTGATCGTTGGACAGAGAAATGTGACTTTAAACATACAAAGATTGTAAAAATGAGTCAACATTCAACATACTGCTGACATGTTTGACCGCAAAAGGTTCAAGTTCTTATGATGTGTCTGTAACCAACAGTAAAGAGGAACTCTCCTATTTTTGTGACCTTTACCGAATCGGTTCAGTTGCAGTTTCACTCACATTAACGGTTATGAAAACAACTCTCTCCCCAAATATGCTCGCATACATATCATAATAACTGGAAGTCATTCCATAAAGAGTGTTACAAAATATAGCTTCATTTGATGTATCCTAGATACATCATTCGAGTAATCTTTAGCTGACCGATTGGAAAATTAATTCTATCAGTACGTAATATCAAGTGGACTGGATGTGAACAATAAATTCTAACCGTTATTCTGCAATAGTCTTTGTAACGGAAAACCCTGCTCTCTGATATCCCTTATAAGTGTGTACTCAAGATAAACCTGACTATCTCTCAGACGGCCTTTGTAAATGCAGTCGCACCCCCGGTAAATATCTCGAGAATTAGACAACATTATTATCTGAAGTCGTCCCTGATATTAAGCTCAATCAATCGAGCATTGCCATTACAAGGTTTCTAGAGTCGAGACATTCAACATAGGAGAGAGTTTGTGATGGGGACAGAGCTCGACTAGACAAGGCCAGAGCAACAGACTACCAATAAACGAGACCAGCCATCTAAGTAATTCGTTCTGTTGAAAGAGCTCTGAGAAAAAATAAAATTGATTTAAGTAGTGTACAAACTTTTCCACGTGATCATGGGGGAGTCCTCGGCGAATGGTTCACAAACCAGGACACCATAATATAATTGTTACTTTGATAATGTTTTTTTTTTGTTTATCTAGTATATATCATACTTAAGACACCGTATTAAAAACACTGACGGTGAAATCTCGCATATATCATACTTAAGACACCGTATTCAAAAACATTGACGGTAAAATCTCGCATATATCATACTTAAGACACCGTATAAAAAAACACTAACGGTAAAATCTCGCATATATCATACTTAAGACACCGTATTCAAAAACACTGACGGTAAAATCTCATATATATCATACTTAAGACACCGTATTCAACGTTGATGATGGTAAAATCTCGCGCGCGCGCGTGTGTGTGTGTGTGTGTGTGAGTGTAATAGGGTGTGTGTGTGTGTGTGTGTGTGTGCGGGTGTGTGTATGCATTAGGTATAAATCCGTGAAGACAAACACAAAAAATAATAATCTGAAGACAAACTTCACTTTCTGAAAAGCAAGACGTCACTCAGCTCAAACGAACGACTAAGGAGGGGTGACGGGGAACATTTAATTATATTCTCAATCACAAATACCAACACTTCCAATGAACCATTCTTATTTATCCAGAACTCATCAGGAAGACTTGTCAAAAAAGTTGAAAAATAGTTGCAGTATATAGTAGTATTTATATTTTACGCGTTTGACGTTTTAAAGATTAAAATAAGGTTGTAGTGGGGATGGTGAGGTTGGCGAGCTTAGTGACCCTAGGAGGGAAGTAGGTTCCACGTATCTCAAACAAATGTGAATGAAACTCAAACTACATCACTTCTTCTATACAATCGTAAACTACAGAACAAAGGAAGTTATTTTGGTTATAGTGATATTTTAAATGTTTCAAACACTTCGTCACTTTGTGGCTGGTTTAATTATCTGTGTATGTTTAAAGTCACATTTCTCTGTAGAATTTGGCCAACAAAACAGGATAGGATATATAACGTTTCTTGTATAATGGTTGCAGTCATTTTCATTATTTGTATTATACAAAATAAGCATGATTTTAACATATCAGTTCTTCAGTAATATAGCGATGGATAGTGAATAGGTCAGAGTGAAAATTTAGTGTATAAATCCAGCGTTTTAAAAAAAACCTTTTCTGTCCTTAGTGATTTTGTCTGATCTAACGTATGTGTGGGAAAGGAAGATAGCAGATTTCAGGTTGATCCCAACACCTCGAAGAAAAAAGAAATTGACTGTCGACTGATGAGGCATGAAACAGCTGTATATCCTTGCATTTTACATGTACATTATTTTCCGTAATCCTCTGTGAAGGTGATATCTGATGTCTCCAGTTCTGAATTATAAATCAATATATATTTACTTGTCATTCAAGTATTTTCTCCAGATCCATTGTTCTGTGTGAATATTCTTCATACAAGGCGAAGCATGGGGTGTTATTACACGATTAACCTGTAATTTTCATCTCATTTGCTTTATGACTAAGATCTAACAGAAAATGTTTACCCACAATGCAGCATTCAAGATGGCTGCCAGTCCCTAAACCCTCACATTTTCATATCCTTGTACCCCCATATCCTATGATGTACCAGGCACAAGAGGCCAATATCTAAATATTTCTCTCCAATACCAAGATTCGGTTTACAGGAAATGACATGAGATTCTCAATTTGCAGGAGATGAGATGAGATTCTCGATTAACAGGAAATGAGATGCGATTCTCGGTTTACAGGAAATGAGATGAGATTCTCGGTTAACAGGAGATGAGATGAGATTCCCGGTTTACAGGAAATGAGTTGAGATTCCCGGTTTACAGGAGATGAGATGAGATTCCCGGTTTACGGGAAATGAGATGAGATTCTCGGTTAACAGGAGATGAGATGAGATTCCCGGTTTACAGGAAATGAGTTGAGATTCCCGGTTTACAGGAGATGAGATGAGATTCCCGGTTTACAGGAGATGAGATGAGATTCCCGGTTAACAAGAGATGAGTTGAGATTCCCGGTTTACAGGAGATGAGATGAGATTCCCGGTTTACGGGAAATGAGTTGAGATTCCCGGTTTACAGGAGATGAGATTCCCGGTTTACAGGAGATGAGATGAGATTCCCGGTTTACAGGAGATGAGATGAGATTCCCGGTTAACAGGAGATGAGATTCCCGGTTAACAGGAGATGAGATTCCCGGTTTACAGGAGATGAGATGAGATTCCCGGTTAACAGGAGATGAGATTCCCGGTTAACAGGAGATGAGATTCCCGGTTTACAGGAGATGAGATTCCCGGTTTACAGGAGATGAGATTCCCGGTTTACAGGAGATGAGATTCCCGGTTTACAGGAGATGGATGACATTCCCAGTTTACAGGAGATGAGATGAGATTCCCGGTTTACAGGAAATGAGATGACATTCTCGGTTTACAGGAGATGAGATGACATTCTCGGTTTACAGGAAATGAGTTGAGATTCTCGATTAACAGGAAATGAGATGCGATTCTCAGTTTACAGGAAATGAGATGAGATTCCCAGTTTATAGGAGATGAGATTCCCGGTTTACAGGAGATGAGATGAGATTCCCGGTTTACGGGAAATGAGTTGAGATTCCCGGTTTACAGGCGATGAGATGAGATTCCCGGTTTACAGGAGATGAGTTGAGATTCCCGGTTTACAGGAGATGAGATGAGATTCCCAGTTTACAAGAGATGAGTTGAGATTCTCGGTTTACAGGAAATGAGTTGAGATTCTCGATTAACAGGAAATGAGATGACATTCTCGGTTTACAGGAGATGAGATGACATTCTCGGTTTACAGGAAATGAGTTGAGATTCTCGGTTAACAAGAAATGAGTTGAGATTCCCGGTTTACGGGAAATGAGTTGAGATTCCCGGTTTACAGGAGATGAGATGAGATTCCCAGTTTACAGGAGATGAGATGAGATTCCCGGTTTACAGGAGATGAGATGAGATTCCATGTTTACGGGAAATGAGTTGAGATTCCCGGTTTACAGGTGATAAAATGAGATTCCCAGTTTACAGGAGATGAGTTGAGATTCCCGGTTTACAGGAAATGAGTTGAGATTCTCGATTTACAGGAAATGAGATGAAATTTTCGGTTTACAGGAGATGAGATGAGATTCCCGGTTTACAGGAGATGAGTTGAGAGGGGCTATCACACTGAGCGTTTGTAGAGTAATAGAAAGTCTGTCACATTGAAATGTAAATGTGACTGCTGAATTCGTTTTAAATACTATTGAACGAGTGCAATTGTCGGATAAAAAGCATAAATAGACATTATTTTACAATAGAAAGAATTACCTTTCGTTTTGCCTCTACATATTATATTGGATACAGAGTGAAAAAATAAGGAAATCTATTTATACCCCCTCTTAACCCCTGTTTTTATGCTTGTTTTGGTGACGTCACATATATTTAACGTTATTCTTTCATGAATATTAATGGGTTGAGCGAGCCTATATTCTGCACATGCTGATCACAAGATCAACTATTGGTTTTGTTTGGAGTGGCGTATTGCGATTGTTAAGGAACGAAAACTCTGGTAGAGAATAGCGAACCAGTTGATGAGGTCAGTGACGTCACAGACATCCTATGATGGTCAATGGAATCCAGTGCTGGTCGATGGGAGATAACTCTTACTAATCATCAGTCAAACAATCGTCTATCATGTACATTCACTCATCTTATTATAACTATTAAGATTAGATTTCATTCATTTCACTCATGTATTATGATGGTTTTGTTCGTTTCGCTTGACTTTCCATTGACATTTGAGTCAGTATTATGCATTTTTCAAGCATTTTACCTTCCTATTCTGTATAGACTATATTCATAGGAGGAATTTGTACTCCGGCGATCCACCTAACGTAACGAGACTTACGGCGAAATCCAGTCTATTATCGTAATGTTCCAATTTAACATTATTGATAATTATTGCTTTCAGTAATGGGATACCTAAAACGACTATATAACACTTAATACGGATCATTGCTCAAGACGAGAGTCGACAAGTAATAAACAAGGTTCCAGTACTGGCACGCGAATGACGTGATGTCTTGGTCTTATTTCCTCGACCCCGTACGGATAAGTAAATTCCCCACCCCAGAACGGATATGTTATATCCCCACCCCCGTACGGATATGTTATATCCCCACACCCGTACGGATATGTTATTGTAACGTGCACCCTTATGGTAGCGTGCGGGCACGCCGGGCTCTCAATTTATACGGAGCTACCTGCTCCAGAGGCGATCGGGATACCTCGGCTACCTGGCCGAACAGTTGAACAAAATAACACAAACAATATATCAATCTACAATAGGATGGACAGTACCCCTGTCCTCCCTACACCGTCGCCTGGACGTAGATTACACCACAAAGCTACAACACACCGTAACACTCAACAGCCTGCCAGCACCACGACACGGTCACTTATACAGGCACGTCGCCGACCACACGTACACTAATTGTAGCCGAGTAGCCTTATTCAGGCAACCCTTTATGCAGGAGCTTCTGGTAACAGTATACAGCCAATATTTACCTTATTGTTTACGCTGTACACTCACTCTGTGGTCTTCTGTGTGTCAGAACTTCCAGCCCACATTACTGGTTTCAATAAGCCTTTATACAAAATTTGGTGTAACATTCTGGGTGTCGTTAATTTGCAGATTAATAAAGCACTAAAAACTATCTCATACAAAATACGTAAGACGTATATATTTATTCACTTATAAAGTATGATTACATATATAGAAAACACCAGTTTCCTTTACAAATCAGTCAATCATTGTTAATTACATTAATTAGATATATTACATGAAGGGAGATAACTCAAACTGAATAAAATCATCACATTATATCCCCAACCCCGTACGGATATGTTATTTCTCCACCCCGTACGGCTATGTTATTTCTCCACCCCTGTAAAGATATGTTATACCCCCTACCCCCGTATGGATATGTTATATCCCCACCCCCGTACGGACATGTTATACCCCCCACCTCCGTATCGATATGTTATATCCCCACCCCCGTACGGATATGTTTTATCCCCACCCCGGTATGGATATGTTATAACACCACCCCGTACGGATATGTTATATCCCCACCCCCATACGGATATGTTATATCCCCACCCCCGTAGGGATATGTTATAACCCCACCCCGTACGGATATGATATATATATATATATATATATATATATATATATATATTAAACATGAGCCATCGAGCAGATGAAAAGGGTAACGTTTTGTTGTTAATGTTAGTAAATCTGAAAATAGAGAAATTAATCCACTGCTCAGCATCTGTTGACGAAGATGATTACCGGGTTTACCTCCCTTAGACTGCATTTGTAATAGTTATTTTATCTTCTATGTGAAGCCGATCAAAATAATTTATTTTTTAAAATCAAAACGTCTTTACATGATATATAGACATCTAAGTGATTATAACTAAATATATATATGAACAACACTTTTCGTTAGCAGTCCCTAGTAGTTTGTGTAACCACGGTGAGTTTCCGGATTCTGACTCATGAAAGCAGTTGTTTGAAGCGCAGGGGCATGGGAAATACTCACGTGTCTGGTTTCACTTTTTGTGAATTCGGATAAATTGACCTGCTTTAACATTCTGCATACAAAAAAGATACGCCATCGTTGATGATATGACCCGTTCTCTGATCGATATCAGCACAAATGTTGTAGTTCTAAAAGATACAGTGATATGTGATGTACGATTTCCCCGAAAACAGATTTAATTTCCTCATTTTGTACTAAGCCTTACGATGTTATTATGTCGTAACGGTTCATTTTGATTATTGATTTAAGGGATTACAAATTGTTTACCATCGATGCACTGTAAAACTACCAGGTAAATTGGTTTACACACAGAGAAGTGGTTTCTGTACTATTAACAGTGTTATCCGCCATGTAAACATAATGCACTTCTAATCCGGTTGAGATCATTACACAATGTATATATCCGAACGACGTAATAATAATAATAATAATAATAAATAGCATTATTTGAAAATGGTATTTCGTATTTCCCTGTTAGCACGTTAGTTATAACTGGTACAGTAGTTTTATTAACGGGTTTGTTTATCTTGGTGAAATTTGAAGTCAGTTCAACAACAAGTGTGTACAACAAAACAATATACAGTACATATCCAGCAGTTGTTATGATATGGTATGTATCCACCAGTTGTCATGATACGGTATATATCCACCAGTTGTCATGATACGGTATATATCCACCAGTTGTCATGATACGGTATGTATCCACTAGTTGTCATGATACGGTATATATCCACCAGTTGTCATGATACGGTATATATCCACCAGTTGTCATGATACGGTACATATCCAGTTGTCATGATACGGTATATATCCACCAGTTGTCATGATATGGTATATATCCAGTTGTCATGATACGGTATATATCCACCAGTTGTCATGATATGGTATATATCCACCAGTTGTCATGAAATGTTATATATCTATCAGTTGTCATGATACGGTATATATCCACCAGTTGTCATGATACGGTATATATCCACCAGTTGTCATGATACGGTATATATCCACCAGTTGTCATGATATGTTATATATCTATCAGTTGTCATGATACGGTATATATCCACCAGTTGTCATGATACGGTATATATCCACCAGTTGTCATGATATGTTATATATCTATCAGTTGTCATGATACGGTATATATCCACCAGTTGTCATGATATGTTATATATCTATCAGTTGTCATGATACGGTATATATCCACCAGTTGTCATGATAAGGTATATATCCACCAGTTGTCATGATAAGGTATATACTTCGTCAGCTGTAACCTGATTGTCAGTCTGTTATATATATACTTCCATTGTCCGGATATGGTACAAATTCATATTATAACGCTAGTTGTACCACCATTGTTAGTATATAGTGAGTATTACGTGAACTGTTCCACCATTGTCAGTATATAGTGAGATTTACGTCAACTGTTCCACCACTGGCAGTATATGGTGACTATTACGTCAACTGTTCCTCCATTGTAAGTATATAGTGAGAATTACGTCAACTGTTCAACCATTGTTAGTATATAGTGAGAATCAGGTCAACTGTTCCACCATTGTCAGTATATAGTGAGTATTACATCAACTGTTCCACCATTGTCAGTATATAGTGAGAATCAGGTCAACTGTTCCACCATTGTCAGTATATAGTGATAATTACGTCAACTGTTCCACCATTGTCAGTATATAGTGAGAATCAGGTCAACTGTTCCACCATTGTCAGTATATAGTGATAATTACGTCAACTGTTCCACCATTGGCAGTATATGGTGAGAATCAGGTCAACTGTTCCACCATTGTCAGTATATAGTGAGTATTACATCAACTGTTTCACCATTGTCAGTATATAGTGAGTATTATATCAATTGTTCCTCCATTGTCAGAATATGGTGAGAATCAGGTCAACTGTTCCACCATTGTCAGTATATAGTGAGTATTACATCAACTGTTCCACCATTGTCAGTATATAGTGAGATTTACGTCAACTGTTCCACCACTGGCAGTATATGGTGACTATTACGTCAACTGTTCCTCCATTGTCAGTATATAGTGAGAATTACGTCAACTGTTCAACCATTGTTAGTATATAGTGAGAATCAGGTCAACTGTTCCACCATTGTCAGTATATAGTGAGTATTACATCAACTGTTCCACCATTGTCAGTATATAGTGAGAATCAGGTCAACTGTTCCACCATTGGCAGTATATGGTGAGAATCAGGTCAACTGTTCCACCATTGTCAGTATATAGTGAGTATTACATCAACTGTTTCACCATTGTCAGTATATAGTGAGTATTATATCAATTGTTCCTCCATTGTCAGAATATGGTGAGAATCAGGTCAACTGTTCCACCATTGTCAGTATATAGTGAGTATTACATCAACTTTTATGAAAATACTGAATTCACTCAGTGGACAAAGGAGTGTGGATTTCGGATGAAGTATAGTGAATATTACGTCAGCTGTTCCACCACTGTCAGTATATAGTGAGTATTACATCAATTGTTCCACCATTGTCAGTATTTAGTGAGAAATACGTCAAATGTTCCACCATCTGTTTTTTTTTTTTTTTTGTTGTTTGTTTTGTGTTTTCTTTTGTTATTTTGTGTTATTTTTTAAATAAATATAACGTCGCGTTATACAATTTGGTAAGTCCGTGGCATGGCAAACAATAATGTATATGTCAAGTAGCAGAAAATGTCACCTTTCTTATCGTATTTTTTTCAGAAATGTCTGAATGAAAGAAACAACAGATACACGTGTTAAGAGAGACCACTATTAACCGGTGGAATTCTCGCAACTTTGCCAGGAATAAACGGTTCGATAAAATCATAAGTAAACAAATACCGAATAGCATGCCTCTAAATCTGTTTGAAACGTCTAATATAAATAAGCAAACTTCAGAATCAAAGCGTTTTAAAAGCTCGGAATCCATTACAGAATCTACGTGTTACATTGGTCACTGATTATGAGAACAAACAAACAAAATCACAGCGATCTTATAACTCATGCCTGTAAACATAGAACAGACCCTGACCGCTGATAAGGATTACCACATGTAGGGGGCGCTGATGTTTGCTACATAGTAATTAACGCCAGACGGCGCTAGTGTTGTTGTCTGGACCTGATTATTAAAGACTGAAGAAGATAAATTCGACAATATTGAAAGCCAGCTTCCACTCCTGTTGTGATATAGATTTGCTAAGCGTCGAGTTTTCAGATAATACAAAACGATATGAATTTTACAACTTGTTGAATAAAGTAAAAACTTGAAGGGATTGATTCATTTCAGGGAATTCATTATAGACCATTCCAGTAATGGCGCAAATGTTTCAAATAAATATTTTTCCCGATCAAAATTCGTCCTACGTAAAAAGTACAAAACCGTTTAGTTCTATGTTGTTTGAAGTCTTATCAACAACTATGATCATTTCAGACTGGTCTGTGTGTATCCGAAGTGAGTGCAATCTCATTTTCTACCGTTTCATTATATTGGCAATCAGAAACTTTATGTTTGTATACTATGTTGACTGAATCAGACATTTTTTCGTGCTGTAATTAAACAGCACGAAAAAATGTCTGATTCAGTCAACATAGTATACAAACATAAAGTTTTTGCTGTCCGAATACACGTGTGAAAATTGGATGTTTAGAAGAGGATATTTTACATTTTGTTTGAAGCAGGAGCCGATGAACTCCTCCTTGTTACAGTAGACCGATATGTTAATTATTTGGTTTACGACGGAGTGAGATATGGACGACTGCTTCCGTACAAGATAGGTATTTTGTATTGGCCTATGTATATATATGTGTGTGTAAGAATACCAATGGGCGACGAAATGGGCCAAAACGAAACATACATACTATCTTAACTGTTCTTAAAATTCATACAAAGACAATTATTATACTTGCTAATTAACAAAGTCAATGATCGATACATGCCCTCACTATCGTTCATGCCGGCTATTGCCCTAGGTAGGCGAAAGATCAATTGCGATTAATCTGTAGGTACTTAAAATTATTTCCAAAAGGAAGCAATTTTCCAAGTGCTCCATTGTTTCAGTCCGGATATGAGGCACATATCCGTGGGGAATAGACAAAGTTCTACTTTAAAATCAACATATCCTCCGCCTTTTCTACAGTCCTTTCATGGCATTTCATTGACTCGCACTTTTGTTCCTGCATGTGGCAGATGGCGCCACAAGGCAACTATTGTCGCAGAATTTCCGATTTACTTTACCTGTATGCTTCTCGGTCAGGTGATCAATTGTTCGACTCATTTGTGGGCTTTTTAATGAGATTAGGAATATTAATGGATGTCGACATTTCTATACAACTTGGTATTTCTATGTGTCACGGAACCGTTCAACGACACGCGATATGTCGTCTATACGATATTTGTATCATTTTTTTCTATTTTACGAATCTATGGCGTAAGTAATCACTTGTTGTTGTATTTGCAGTTCCATTATGGCTATTGTTTTCAGGAAAAACATATTAATAAGATTTTGGAAGACATCGAAGAGAGATTGTTACAAACAAAAGACAAAATTTGTTGTTTTCCTTATTCCTCCCCGTGTGATCTTCTTATCTGCGTCTTTAACTTGATTAGTTATATGTTATATTTTATCGTTTTAAGAGAAACGTGGGGCACCAGAATGGTGTTATTAATGTATTCTGACTATCTATGAGATTATCCTAATGTACATGTTGTTATATACTAATGTATCTTTTATACAAGGTCTGTCCGGATTTTTTTTATTGATTTTTCATTCCTAAACAAATTAAAATTATTTTGTACACAATCAAACTCAACACAAAACCATTAAAATAAGGGTAAAACCTCGCTCAATGTCCGATTTATAAGCTATGCATTTAAACACATGTTATATTATTAGTTTTTCACAGAGTTTTGATCATGATCAACCTTCCTTGTAATGATTTCAAAACTTGTATATTTAAGGTGTTCAGAATATTTCATGATGAGTATATCATACTTATTATACATTGTAACACAATCGACGAAAGAACATAATGTTTTGACTCGTGCCCTAACTGGACCACGAACTCATGATATACGACACCAAATCGCCCACGAAATTCTACAACGTCCTAACCATTACATCACGACCACATAACATGTTTGGTTTTCACTTGACGATGGCAGGTCAGGCTATTGTTTCCGGTTTTTACCCCAAAATAAAACCACTTATTTTTTAAACTTTTTGTCAAGTTCGATACATTTTTAACATTAAGAATGACACGTGTTCATCATGTACCCTGGATAACCCCGGAAACCCCGGAAACCCCGTGACGTTGATATTTTATAAGGTCACACTTCGTCACATCAATCCTGCTTGTAACGGCGATGTCCTCAATCCTCCCTCGACACCTAGAGATACAGCGACCCTTATCAACAGACCTCACGGTCCTAAATCCCGACAAATCGCTATCAGATCGGCTGGATATTTGTTTAGGTTGTTACCACAAAGGACAATTTACTCATAAGTGCACCACTTAATAACCCGCTATGAGAATTGATTTTCTACAGACTGTGGAGTTCCGAAGGGATTCTGGCATGATAGTCCAGGTGCAATCTCACCAGGTATCATAACGAGCACTGTATCCTTATTTATAAATCATAATAATAAAAAATACATACTGTAACGTAACCATCTCATATCAACGTATTATTGTAATAATATGCAAAACATATGAAGTTTTATACTGTAATGATTGACCTTTTCTAAATAATATTGAAAGAGTTGTTTTGCTTCAATATTGGGTTGATTTAATGGAATTGGAGATAAAATGTTTCAGAATACTCCAATGTTGATATTACAACTTAAAGTTGATTTTACGTCGGCAGTAACTGACCTCAAAAGCACACTGTTTGGATTGGAAATCATAAGCATGAAAAATACATTCAGAAGGACGAGTGATGTGTGAGTATCAATTTAATCATGAAACATTTTTAACGTTCAAGGTCCGAGATGCAGTGTAAGATGTAACATAACACAGAACGTATTAATCTGTATCAGTGTATACATGCTCGTGAGCTGTTTGGACCAACGGTAAGTCTGTTGGAATGCATACTCATAAATGTTGTTTACTAAAGGAATTTAAGTTTTCGTCACATTCTCGTCAAAAAGTATGATGAAAACTTGAAACACCAGGTTTAGTTCCTATACATTCTAGCTCACATTGCAATAGCCCGAGCTATATACAATGATAACGAAATCACGAGCTCGTTCCCCGTGTCCGTTCCTTCTTGTCTCCAACACTGGCCACTGTTAACGCCCAGGTGACTATTTATATCGTTATAAACCACGATGATGATGATGATGATGATGATGATGATGATGATGAAAGTTTTTCGTCTCCCTGACCCTGCCCGTCGCCGTGCAGAGTCCAATCGTCTACATAGATTTTACTATAGCTATGTGGCGTCGTCTCATACACGACGGTGTTCCGTCTACACTGGTTTTATAACGCCGTTTTTTCACCTCTGACACCAACTTCTTTCAGCAATCACCATGGAACACGAATATGTGCTCCTGAACGGAAATTCAAGTTAACTGGTCAATTTATACTAGACGACAAACTTCTGAAAATATTATAAGTTCGGTTTTGTTTCTCCTACAACGTCGTTATTGTTAAGTTTGAAAGCAAATGATAGAAACTGTAAAGCAAATTATATGACGTCATCGTTGTTCCTGATTTACCACACAATGTCATGTGATGTTGTCTCGCATCTTTATCAAAGATTGTTGGAATTCTGATATTTTTAATAAAAAGTGTATTTAACAATTTCAGAAGTTCTAACTAATTGTCTTCACAAATTGCGCAACAGGCGTGTTTGCAGGACGAAGTTTGATCTACAATCGGCTAACATTAAAGAATTTGCATCGTAATTTGAATGAAACGTCAATCTGATTGGTCTTTGAATTTCTGAAACGACCTGGTGGAAAGAACGATTGCTAACTTTTCCGGTTGGAATTGGAAAATATCTAACTTGCCTTATTTATTATCATTGTTTGCTGAGTTTGAACATAAATATATAATGCTTAAACTTAATAGAAATGTTTACACATGGAACTTAAAATGTACTTGATGTAGATATTGGTGAAACTGATCGAGATGTGACCAGTTAATTGATGAAATTCTGCCTTAAAATCGCTGGACGAATGATACACATATGTAATGTACACCGTGTGACCACATGACTTTAATTATGAAGAAATATGCAATAAAGTTAATAAATATTGATTAACAAACGTTTATTAGAAATAACAGTACTGATAAAAACCAGATATTGGGACGGATGGTATCAGTACAGGTCGAGTGATCTCCCCTGGATTATATATCCGTTTCCCGTCCTTGACTAACAATGTCACTGCGGCTTTCTTTGCAGAGCCTGCCAGACTCTGTTCCTGTTGTATTTGACGTCTTTTTGTCTTGTATCGTCTGTTCTGAAACCATATTTTTATTTGTGTTTCAGTAAGCTTCAGTGCGTGAGCTAAATCTGCTCTCTCTGGTCCCGATAAATAGCGCTGGTGTTGGAATCGCCGCTCTAGTTCGAATACCTGCGCGTGGGAGAATGCAGCACGGGAACGTTTTTTCCTTGGTTTTTGCCCCTGAATGATTCTATCTGGTTTCTTTTCCATAAATGTGCACACGCCTGGGTATAAATGAAAAGTTCCAAAGTAAAACCAAAACATAAACAATGATTCATAACAAAAATAGAATGCTTTCTTTTGGGTTGTAAATATATATAAATGTACACAAATGTATATAAACCCCTCATCGTTGTTTGGAAACAATATGTTTAATCTATTTTGATCTCTCATTTAAGTCACTTTCATTGGTCGGGTATGTTTCTGATGCCTACATTAAAATTCAAATGTGTCTCAAAATGATGTAATCTCTTTTTTCAGATAGTGTCTATTTTTATTATTATTATAGTTCCTCCAAGCGGAAGAGCATAACATTGCATAATCGAATCACTGTTTATTTATTCATTTATCTACTTATTTATTTTATTTAATTATTTATTTTCATTTATCTATTCTTTCTTATTCACCAGTTTCTCAGAATGGTGAAAACTAACTTGTGTGTTGTTGTTTTAAAGATTCGCAAAGAATCAGAGAATTCTTCAAATGCATTGTATCTTAAATCAGTAAGTATATTAAGCCATATTATCACTTAATGTTTCCAATATATGACGAGTATGACATTGATGTCTCGCGAGTTGATCAAACCTCCAGTAGTTTAACTATAAATCTACCAATAGTGTTATTGGTGGTAACTTGGTTGTACATACTGATGTTACATAAAATATAAGATAAGTGATTTGAAGAAGTCTTTCACCAGGCCACAAGCACGCACCTGTTTTGAAGTCAATTATACACATGTACTACAAGCATTATCTCAACCTTTTACCGACCATTGTGACAACTTAACCTTTTGGCTATATAAGTATCCTTATCACTGTCTCCCTTAGACATCAAGTCTTTAATCGTGTACAAAATAACGGCTTACGTGACGAAAGAAAAGAAACTCTACACCGAGAAATTAAATATAATAATTTTAAGGACTAGATGTTTTGTATTTATGGATGGTATCTCAAGCTCACACGTGGGTAGCAAATTAGAACTGAATATATTCATTGTTAATTATTTTATGTGTAAATGAGTGTTGCCGATTTTTGAAATGTAGAACATGTTGAAGTAAATGAGTATATAATGAAAGAGATCTTTTATATTATTTTGTATTTGGGGATTTAAACTTAACCGAAGTCAGGTTTATTTACAGAAGTAAAATTCACTGTCTACTTTAACAAAGAACTGATCCGTTCATTTATAATGTATACCCGGGAGATTCTCTAGGTTCCTACATTAAATTATTGATACAATCACGACTTCCATATCATAAACTAGTCCGACTGACGTATTGGGTGATAAGGAGTCAATATTTATATATGTTTAATCAACTGAAATCATTATATGATATAAGTGATTATGTAGTGTATGTCACAACGGTTTTCTCCTCTGATTATCCCTGGCGAATTTCTGTGAGGTTCAAACTATTGTTATTGACGACGAAAATTACAACAATTTGGACCTTACAAAAATGTTTCGATGCGATTTGCTTTCATTTGTTTCTGTTATCTGTGGCACTACAAAATATTAAAAAATTAATTGAGTTCATCATGTCAATGGAATAGGTATGCCCCCTGAGTTTAGCTAGGATGAAATGATTAAACCGATATAAGACTATCAAAATAATAAAAAACGTGTATTATTTCACGATTATAAATATAAAAAATAGTGATAGAAAGACAAGGGAATTTTTCGGAGAGAACGACAGGTAAGAAGGTAAAAGGATTCATGAATTTGAATAACACTATATTTCTGGTAGTGTACAATTTGAATAACACTATATTTCTGGTAGTGTACAATTTGAATAACACTATATTTCTGGTAGTGTACAATTTGAATAACACTATATTTCTGGTAGTGTACAATTTGAATAACACTATATTTCTGGTAGTGTTCAATTTGAATAACACTATATTTCTGGCAGTGTACAATTTGAATAACTCTATATTTCTGGCAGTGTACAATTTGAATAACTCTATATTTCTGGCAGTGTACAATTTGAATAACACCCTATTGCTGTTATATTTCTATATTTCTGGTAGTGTACAATTTGAATAACTCTATATTTCTGGCAGTTCTGGCTGGTAGTGTACAATTTGAATAACACCCTATTGCTGTTAGTGTACAATTTGAATAACACTATATTTCTGGTAGTGTACAATTTGAATAACTCTATATTTCTGGCAGTGTACAATTTGAATAACACCCTATTGCTGTTAGTGTACAATTTGAATAACACTATATTTCTGGTAGTGTACAATTTGAATAACACCCTATTGCTGTTAGTGTACAATTTGAATAACACTATATTTCTGGTAGTGTACAATTTGAATAACTCTATATTTCTGGCAGTGTACAATTTGAATAACACCCTATTGCTGTTAGTGTACAATTTGAATAACACTATATTTCTGGTAGTGTACAATATTCTCGTTTAAGTGTTTATCTCATTGTTGTTTTTATCATAACCTACACTATACAAGTCACGTAATAACTTAGTGTATTACTGTAAACTCGTCGATAAGATTTATTCCTTGACTACCACGAAGACATTCTTCACGATTTCCATATTTAACGTCATATATTGTACCTGAAGAAATCTATCAAAATGTCACCTTTTTGATAAAAAGTAACTTAAATGTGTTTCTAGTTCACATGAGATTTTTTCGTAGTTTTACTTCTTTCTAGCAAAAACCAAAACAAATACTAATAATATCAGTAATAATAATAATGAGAATAATAATCAAATTTGCAGTGAAAATTCATTTTAGATCCTGTATTTTGTTAGGAAAAGCAAAACCTGTTCTTGGTGACGGTACTTGTCAAAAAGCCCGGAAGTGCAAAATGTATTTCAAAGAACCAAGCCCTTCAGAATAACACTATTTACTAAAATA
Source organism: Ylistrum balloti (assembly GCF_031769215.1). Taxonomy (NCBI): domain Eukaryota; kingdom Metazoa; phylum Mollusca; class Bivalvia; order Pectinida; family Pectinidae; genus Ylistrum; species Ylistrum balloti. The sequence goes on from NW_026781968.1 coordinate 730,769, forward strand.
CCTTTGCGAGAATGAACGATATATTCTATCATTTAAAGCTGTGATTCTGTCAATCTCAGCGATATACCTGTTTGTTTTCCTATAGAGGGTTGTCCGTTATTTGGCATGAAGTCCTCTATTTGATATGATGCGTCCGTCTTTTTCGTCCGAATCGATAAATTTAAGATTTCCGCAGTCGGTGATGAAGAAATTGAACCATCAGACGTCACAGATTCCGAGTCAGATCCTTCAATGTCAATTTCATCTTCAGAACGTCCATCACAAAATTCTGGGTCTTTTTTATCTTTGGAAAAAGTACCGCCGTTTGAATGGAAATTTGTGAAATCCTGTCCATATTTAAAACAAAACTCTCCTGAATATTCCTTTCCCTTTTCTTTGTGAAGAATATTTTCAATAGAGAATGCAGGAACATTTTGCTTTCGTTCCATGTTAGTATGTTTCAAACACTTTAAGAAGTTTTTTTCAGTTTTTAATCACATATGTAGATTCTTCAAAGACCGGTACCATTTTATCCAACAGGGAGCAGTCAGTGTATCTTGATTGATAACTACCGTTAATAGAGATAAGTTTAGAAAATAATAATAAAAAAAAAAAAAAAAAGAAAATACAAACAAAAAACTGAGTCACACGTCAGCCAATGGTGTTGAATGTTAACAAATTTTCCAGAAGTCCAGCTCCAAGACAAAGTTATGCCGCTTCTCTAACGTTATTCCAGCAGCCACATGATATATAATCTGTTAAAGACTTTTGGTCAGAATGGTACAAGACACAATGTAATGATAACGCCCATTCTGTCTTGAGAACCGTATACAAACGAAGGCGTTTATCTGTAGATTAAATGCAACACGTGCGATTCTACAACCATTAGACCCCGCCCACTTTACAGGGATTGGTTTGAAGCTTCGAGCTTAGCGCTCTTCTCAGGAAATTAGCGGCAGGGTTAGTGTATCACCGTGTGGAGCATAAATCGGTACCCGGTATAAAATCGATTGACTTTAATATCATTTATGAATGCTGTTTTGTCAATATACGTTACCTGTCTGCACTCTATTATATAAGATATGCAAATATCGTTATTTGGAGATACTGTATTTTCTAGTAAGTTCGGAACGTCTATCATTGTAACCACTCCTTGGACATCGCTAACACTTTTATGCGACTGTTTTTGCATAAAGCGTTTAAATTAATTCTGATTATAAATTATTGTCCACTTGATTTTAAGTATATCATCATTGGTGAAATTCTATTAAAAAGTCACAAACTACTTCAAAAGTATTCTTCATGATTTTGTATTGAGAGATTGGTTTGTGTAATGCAGGGTCTTTAACCTCAAACTGTGTGCATTCATTGCGTGTTCTCTAATTGCTGATATCTTATTTCGGAAGCTAATTGTTAAAAAGTGGATAAACGATTACGATTTCTTGGATGATAGAAATAATACCACTTTTACATATAGTATTTCTTAATGTATACACCAGCTGCCGCTGTTCCCGAGGGTGTCGAATTAGACAGGTTCACTTGACTGATCTATTGTGTTGCAAATGATGTCGGACAAGACACATTAATTTTGATGTGAACATCACTATGTATGAAACAAGGAGATAACTTACACATATTTTCCTTACCAATATCATGTTAATTTCAATGTATCCCATACGTTATCGGGTTAGACAGGCGAACTTGAATTTTAGCTGCGTTCTACAAAATGTCGGATAACATAGGTCCGCTTTGTATATAAATCTTCCTGATGACAATTTTGTTCATTTGAATTAACTTACTGAACCTACGTAAATTATAAAGTATATATACACGTATTCCTACGGTTCATATAGATGTTCAGGAATCAACACAAATGATATGGGTCTGGGACTTTTTTTATCAGTCATAACAACGTGATCAAAGTCACCTATATACTCATCGGGACAGTGTCGGTGATGTAAGGACATCGTCCCCCTGTGATTACTCGTGGGGACAGTGTCGGTGATGTAAGGACATCGTCCCCCTGTGATTACTCGTGGGGACAGTGTCGGTGATGTAAAGACATCGTCCCCCTGTTTGTTACTCGTGAGGTCACCGTCCCCCTGTGATTACTCATGGGGACAGTATCGGTGATGTAAGGATATCGTCCCCCTGTGATTACTCGTGGGGACAGTGTCGGTGATGTAAAGACATCGTCCCCCTGTTTGTTACTCGTGAGGTCACCGTCCCCCTGTGATTACTCATGGGGACATTGTCGGTGATGTACAGACATCGTCCCCCTGTTGTTACTCGTGGGGACAGTGTCGGTGATGTAAGGACATCGTCCCCCTGTGATTACTCGTGGGGACAGTGTCGGTGATGTAAGGACATCGTCCCCCTGTGATTACTCGTGGGGACAGTATCGGTGATGTAAGGACATCGTCCCCCTGTGATTACTCGTGGGGACAGTGTCGGTGATGTAAAGACATCGTCCCCCTGTTTGTTACTCGTGAGGTCACCGTCCCCCTGTGATTACTCGTGGGGACAGTATCGGTGATGTAAGGATATCGTCCCCCTGTGATTACTCGTGGGGACAGTATCGGTGATGTAAGGATATCGTCCCCCTGTGATTACTCGTGGGGACAGTGTCGGTGATGTAAAGACATCGCCCCCCCCCTGTGATTACTCGTGAGGTCACCGTCCCCCTGTGATTACTCATGGGGAGAGTATCGGTGATGTAAGGACATCGTCCCCCTGTTGTTACTCGAGGGGAAAGTGTCGGTGATGGAAGGACATCCTCCTCCTGTTGTTACTCGTGGGGACAGTGTCGGTGATGTAAGGACATCGTCCCCTGTGGTTACTCGTGAGGACAGTGTCGGTGATGTAAGGACACCGTCCCTCTGTTGTTACTCGTGGGGACAGTGTCGGTGGTGTAAGGACATCCTACCCCTGTTGTTACTCGTGAGGACAGTGTCGGTGATGTAAGGACATCCTACCCCTGTTGTTACTCGTGAGGACAGTGTCGGTGATGTAAGGACATCGTCCCCCTGTTGTTACTCGTGAGGACAGCGTCGTTGATGTAAGGACATCGTCCCCTGTTGTTACTCGTGGGGACAGTGTCGGTGGTGTAAGGACATCGCCCCCCTGTGATTACTCGTGGGGACAGTGTCGGTGATGTAAGGACATCGTCCCCCTGTGATTACTCATGGGGACTGTTTCGGTGATGTAAGGGCATTCTCTCAACTGTGATTACCGTCCTACCTCAGTGTTTACATTAAATACAGTGATCTGTAACACTGATGAAGTGAGAAAGCACTAAAGCGTAACTCCTTTAATCTAGGATATTATAAGAATAAAAAAATAATGAATAAATAAACAAACCAACCTATACATTATCGAAATCATCAATATTTCAATAATATACTAGTACAAACGATTGCTCCTGTTGAAATTAGGAATTCGTGGATATGTCGAATATTCGTTTTACGAATATTTCAAAATGTTAAGTCAACGAGAATAAACAGATTTTTAATTCTAATTAAAACAGAAAATGGTAAGCGCGAATTACGTAGACTTATTCTGTCCTCTAGGTATAAATAATCAAATAACATCAGACTTATAAGATACATTTATATTGAAGATCAAAAGAATATGTATTACATCATCGCATAGGCTTAACTTTGGAAGGTCAAACCGGTGTCATGAACTGATAAGAATAACAGCAAGTCATCTGGAGCAGTTGGGGTAAAGTGTTTTATCTCTTGGCAAAACACGTGTCCCAAATCGCCGTGGACGCATGAGACGGATCTCCTGTATGTTGTTCAGTAAGGTAGCCAACAACTACCATAAAAAGATACCGGATAACTTTACCATGGCTGTTCATGGGAATGACATCGTAACTTACATACAATAATGACTATATAGGATGCTGTTGATGTACATGTGGTCTGTGTGCCCTAAATATACGTTGTACCTGACAACTCAGAAATTGTGGTGTCATATCTTTTCCGTCAATGATTTACATTTTGTTAAGTGCTGATTCAGGGTAACCGTACTCATGTAATGACGTCACAGATTTAGCCTAAGTGGTCACTCGAAAATAGAAGAGAAAATACAAATATGGTTGACAACTTGAGAGCGAAAACATCTGTTTTGTTCTCAACTGAAACGATACTGTTGATTGAGGTCTTTCAGGTAGTGTAATTAGATACAGTATGAATTTCTTTTCTCCCGATTTACATTGTGTCCTGACTTCATTTGATTTGATTTCACATACACAACAATTATATAAAATTTGAGTGACTCGAAAAAGCGATGCTTTCACGAGTGACTACCGCGAAATAATAAATGGTCATTTGAGATGTTTTTGTGATTAATCATGGTTGAATGTCCTGAAAATAGCCCCGCAATACGAATCAATGTTACACTCTCACCATCCTTACACTCAACGACATTCAAAACACTAAGGATATAACGTTCTTTTTAAATCATGCAATACTAAATACGACATTAACAGAAATATGAGCTTAATATCGATTTCTTTATTTCGACATACATTTCGACATAATTGTACTTTGATTTGTCAATGTCGACTCTCAGGTTTCATCACTTATGGCCCCTATCACTGATGAGTATCACATGTATATTGTACGATTCATGTAACAATACTATATCTATTGACTTGGTGCTATTTATACTTGTGCGTCAGATTCTAGGTCAATTATGATAACATTTATGGTTTTACTTACATGTATGATGTACTCGTTTGTAAGGAAATAGTGACATAGTGACAATTTGTTTGTTCAACTAATTGTCCCGACAAACTCGTTTAATAATTAATTGTGACGTCATTCTTGTTTGTTAATTGTGACATTATATTCGTGTAAATTAATTGTGACGTCATTCTTGTTTGTTAATTGTGACATTATATTCGTGATCTTGTTTGAAAACTTGTCGTCGAGAGTTAAAAGCTGTCGTGTAAATTAATTGTCATTGTGACATAGTATTCTATCAAAATAGTAGTAAAATAATTGTGACGTCATTCTTGTTTGCGGTATAATCATTGTGACTTGTTTGTTAATTGTGACATAGATTCTAATTGTGTCAATTAATGATTCTTGTTTGTTAACATTTATGGTTTTACTTACATGTATGTAAATTGATGTACTCGTTTGTAAGGAAATAGTGACATAGTGACAATTTGTTTGTTCAACTAATTGTCCCGACAAACTCGTTTAATAATTAATTGTGACGTCATTCTTGTTTGTTAATTGTGACATAGTATTGGTGTAAATTAATTGTGACGTCATTCTTGTTTGTTAATTGTGACATAGTATTCGTGTAAATTAATTGTGACGTCATTCTTGTTTGTTAATTGTGACATAGTATTCGTGTAAAATAATTGTGACGTCATTCTCGTTTGTTTATTTTGACGAAGTAATGTTTGTTCATTTTATTGTAACTCCGGAACGACGTCAATTAATTGTTATTACTTACATGTTTGTTTTTATTAATTTCTGTGACATGCCCGTTTGTTTATTAATTGTTTTCTAATTATGATGGCGTTCCCGTGTCTATATTGTGATGACGTATCATGTTGTTTATCAGTTATGTTGAATAAATTTGATGATGTTGTCATTTGTTAATTGAGACGTAACCGTTTGGTAATTACTTGCGATAACGCACGTTCCCGTTGATTAAGAAAATGGTCGTAAAGATACCCCTATGCCAGCTGTGTTAGTATACACGTAGTGGTACGACTGCTGGTACCCATTTATTATAGTGTAATATTGCTTATTATATGATTGTAAATTCTTTAAACCCGGAACTCGCTGTACATGTTAGTTAGTGCATTCTGTCACGTCCATCTGTACAATGTGAATGTAACTACAGATACAAAACTAATCGTCTATTTCATAATAAATTCGGTCAATTCAGTTTTCATCGAATTCATTTGTCATCGTAAAACTGCTTCTAAGTCTCCCAAACATTACCTCTCTCCATCTTATATGTTTACAGAGTTATGGACAGGTAACTACTTTACTATAAGGTGCAATATCGACTAGAATTCTCAAAACACTTATCTGACATGTCGTGTTTACGAAAGACACAAGTGCTCCCAACCATACAGCAATGTCCAATATCAATTAAGAAACATTAATTTTATCTATAGAACACTATCCACAAACATAATCCATAGACACATTGACCATTAAAATTGTTCGTGACCATCCGCTTGCCAAAGAGCCATGTGTTTAGAAAGATTGGCTCCAAGGCGAGAACATCGGCGGAAGATACCCCCAATATTTATCGTCGTCATATACTCATGTGTAACATCCACTTCCTCCACTAATGAAAAACATGGCTCCCGTTGACTGTTCTGCTTGTATTGTTTATCACCCTACGGAGATAACCTTAGGTTTTGTTAACAATCCGATGTAGAATTGTTGGGAAACGTCAAATGATACCGGAGTATGGTATATCTGTAAACTGGAGTTTCCTCATGGTGTCGTCACTCTATATTAAACATAGTGTGTCAGTAGGTGTGGGCGAGGCTCTCTCGATATAAGGATAACAAGCAGAAACTTAAATTTCATAATTTTGAAAAGACAGCCTCACTTCGAACTTTGCGTTATGGTAAATTCTCAAAAAGACTGAAATCAGTTTAAGCATAGTCTTACTTTGCGCTAGTTAAATAAGTGGTGAAATTTTCAATCGACAGTTTTTATCTTTATCGTCCAGTTAATCTGCCGAAATGCGTGATTGAGTAAACAAAATGGAACATGACATCTCTATGAAACCCCTAAGTATTAGAGATCAAATTAAATTAATATTGTCATTTAGAAAATATTGTCAATATAAAAATGAAATATACAGTAATTCTATTTCGACTTGCAGTAAGGCTGCAGAAACGGGTTACTTTTTCTATAGTTTTATCTCACTGGAATATTACATCTATCGATTCCCCGTATATCCCCTAAGGGTGGTCTACGATGTAAAAGGTGGCACACGTTCATTTCTTAACGATCAATTATATATTAATTCCATAATCGATAAGTTATAAAAGTACATAGTTTGTCGGATCCTGTTCCGGTTTTCTTGTCAGCTGTTTTGTGTTATCACAATTACAACGTACTTATTTCATTCCGAGACATGTACGCATACCTTCAGGAATATCCCAGGTATTCTGGTAAGCGACATCAAAATACCCGAGAAAGTTACGTGTCCAAGAACTGGTTCACACATATAAATGTATACTACCGTAGTAGATTGAAGAGGAACTATAGGTAATGATATATATGATTCTAAATTGTAAAAACAAGGTGAGATGTTTATTCATAGTGCACATAAGAATAGAATTTAATATAATTAATGTGTATCTGAAATGATTATGTTTAAACAGATAGACTGTTATAATCCTGCATTCGTTTTTTTGTCAGTATTGTGAACATAAGGTTCGTGTTGATGTATATATAATTATAATGTAAATGTCGTCACCATTTCAGATTAATTGTGTCATAGTTGTCATGGTTATATGTATATGGAGCACATAGGCAGTGCTATTTTGAATAAGGATCATTGCAACGTATTCCTGTATTGTTTTCTACTTGAAAGTGTCAACGCTGAAAAAAAAAGTCTGGAAGATCCATCTACTTCCATGCCTCTCTTTAAAATCTGAATTCGCTATTAGGGATTATGTGGCCTTGGAATGTTCTCTCAATACATCCGTAGCGTTAAATTATGATCGTAACAAAGCCAAGATAAACAAATATATGTAAAGACGTGTAGTATCTTCACAATCCCTTAAAATCTTTTATGCAATGACGATGGTAATTTGATAACTTGTCTTATCTGCTTACCGAAATATTCGCGTGTTAAAAAGTTCAATCTTGTCTGAAGTATCGACAGAAGTCACACTGTCATGCTTTAAATATCAGTCATCATGGTTTTTCTCAAGTCGATTTTCAGTCAGGCTACAAAACAAATCTGAAAAACAAAGAACTCTCGCACATAAACTGACGTTTACTATGTATAAATTGACTGAGTAATCCACGGGGATTTATCATGATGGGCAAATATACCTCCCTATAGCGAAACTTGTGGCTGAAATTCATCAAAACGTTTCACCTTTATGTGGTTTTCTGTCTGTTTTTTTGACGTTCGACTTCGATTTCAAGCGTCAAATGACCCGGATGACGGGTGATATAATATTCTTCTTAACCTGCGACTCCTGTGAATAACTATCGGCCAATATTGAGCCAGCATTGCCAATAGTGGGATTTATGTCCGACTTAACGATATGAATGACTCATCGACAAGAATGTTACGACGATCAAATTATGTCATACAATGCACAATGAACAAAACCTTCAATGGTGAGAAAATATAAAATAGAGGGTCATATTTGTTTTAAAGATTATATAAATCAATAATTTAAGATATTGCTTTGTGTACGTGGCTACAGTTGATGAATAGAATTGGTGTAGTGTAAGAATGAATGAACAGATGTTTATTCCTTTTATTTAAGCGTGAACAAAATTAAAAACATATTGTACATGTGTAAGATGAAACGAGAACAGGTGGTTAGTTTGTTGAAGTTCGATGAAGCAGAAAACGCTTTGTCTTCCGGAACACCTAGTCTTATTCTCCTTGTACGTTTTCAAGAGTCTCTGTGAAAATGTTTCTTTTGTTCATAGACTGTCCTAGTTTTATTGAATGTTTGAGTTTGTAGACATATTGATATTTTCTTGCCGTTTTTTTACCATATATTTATGATGTTCATTCTTCCGGAACACCTGATTTTATTCACCTTGTCAATTTTTAATAGTCTTCGTTTAATTTTATTCTTCCGTTGATAATGTGTTTTTATCGATTTTGAAGTAAAACTTTTAACAGGTTTTGTTTCTTGTTTTTTGTATATATTTTGTTCTTCGTTAGATTTAATTCTTGTTGGCTACGTCCAGGTCTCCAGTTTAATATAATGTTTATCTTTCATGTTTTTACTTATTGTATCACCAACATTTGATACTAAAAAACGGAATTGTTGATATCGAATACTACTGAAAGATACCTGTATAAATGTTAGTAATCTTGGTATTCAGTTCTGTATGCTAACGCTATTGTATACTCTACACAAATGTATTGGTATTGTGACAAAATCGAAACACAAAAATCAATTAAATCTCGAGTTTCTTTCACAAACCCGAATAAATAGTAAGTATATAGTAGACATCACTTTTCGTTATGGTAAAGCTTTGTAGGATCTTTCAAATATAGTAGAGTACAGAAATAACTCCTGTGACGTAATTGGTCCATTTGTTATGTAAATCGTAAAATCCATGTAGAGTATAAAGTTCGTGTTCTGATTGGAAACCTTGATCACGTCACTAATTGTCAGAAGCATACAAGAGTACACAGTCCTACTGTAAGAAGTATACTGTAACAGTGATATAAAACACATAAATGATCTGTACCCCAACAACCCTCCCAATCGATTAATGACATGTTGCAAACGATTTTGTTTTAATCCAACGTGATTAATGACGTGGCAGTATGCAGCGAACACATTCCGGAATTTTACACCACATGTGGGCTATCTGAGACAGCACATGTCTTCTACACGTTATATTTTAAATCCGTGTCATTCTGGATATAATTGTTCAAAGTATTGTTAACGAAAAAAACCAGGAGTCAGTACACTGTTTAAACCGTGAATTTACAACTGACGGTGTTGGGAACCTTTCTTTAACGTGAATGATAATGAATGTTGAATACATGTGAAGACAACTTTCCTAGTCAACATAACATTTATTTGTTTTACGTATGGACCTTATTGTGTTCTACTAACCGAACTTTTGAATCTGACCTCCAGATAGATTTACACGTGTCGTTTCACAGGTAATCACCAACTTACGACAAGTGTCAGGCTTAAATATGTATCTATCACATACCGAATCTGAGTCAACTACCTAATGTCTACAGGATAATCTAGGCCAACAGCATGACCTCAGCACTGAGTTGAACAGAAATATCTTTATTACTCCAATATTTATATATTTTAACTACATACAATAAGCTATTGCTCTTAAAGTAAGACAGAGTGAAAAACATGCGACGGCAATTTGTGTAATTGTTGGAGAAACAATATGTCTTCTGTAACAGGAGTTGTCTTTCCTTACACAAAACGGGTAAGAAAGTATTAAAATATATATTATAAAGTATATATCATATATATTATTTTTTACATTGTAGTCTGTGTCGGGAGACTCTTTATAAACACAACAGATCAAAATTTATAATCCTCATTTCATCTCTGTTCCGTTTTGCACGTAACCAGTTGAACATAGTCTTTATGTATAGAATATTATCGTGTACATTTTAACACCCAGTCTACGGTGTTTAATTATTGACATGGTCAGTGCAACCGTTTATTGTTTGTGTTCAGTTATGTGTCAGAATGTGAGACGTACCTTACATCGTATAACAAGATCTCTTTCTGTTGACTGCACACACCTTGTCGGGGGATTTGATTCTTTCAAAATGGGAACCAGAAAGTTTGAGATGTGTCAGGATTTGTTAACAATCATGAAGTATTTACCCAGAACTCCACTCGGATGTCTATCGCCGTCCATATGATATCTACGGAATAAGAGAGAAGATGATGGTAAGCTCCTTGGAAAATGGTAGTACAGTAAGAGATGTGTCAGAAACTGAAGAGCGGTCTTACAGGATCAAGCATCATCAGTTATATATATTTTACACAACCTGCATTTCTCTATACTGTAACATCGGGTCTTGGGCTAGACGCCGTTCTGCATCATAATAGGCAGTCGTAGACGATACCCCAGCGAGCCTTTGGCAATCGCGGAAAGATTAAGGCCGAGCCATTCTGCACCACTTGGTGCTTCTGGCTTTTGGGTCGATTAAGATTTTGACCACTTATCTTAAAAATTGTCACCACATATAGCAACCCTTAAGCACAAATAAATGTGTTCCCTGTCAAGTATTATTATATATTATATCTAATGAGAAAGATACCCTTTCCTTAGCGAGATATGAAGACGTTGTTGTATACCTTGTTGTCATTTGAGAACGCGACATTAATTACTTGAAATGACAAAGCTTTACACGACGCTTACTCATTCGGAACACATGGTCGGATCTAAATTTTGTAGTTGTGATGTAACATCAGAATCAAGGAATATATAATTGTGTTTTGATTTCATTTAAGATTTCAAGCTACGCACCCGTTGAAGAATGAATTTAATCTACTCTGAAAATGCATCCATTGCGATCAGGTTTCCCTTTTTACCCATTCTATTGCATACCTTTCCTTGAAATCTACATTCCAATTTCATGCATGAAGTGGATAATCAGAAAGCAATAAACTTTTGTAAGGTAATCAAGTAACTTAGTCGGTATGGTTAGAAATGTTTCAAGACGGAAAAACAAGTGTTAATTATGATTACTTACGCCGATCTAACCACTAACTATTAACCACATACCGGCGGATGGGACTTTAAACGGTGATCCGTATGAGAATTGTCCAATCTCGCATGCTAAAGATCCCTCCTGTTTTGCTTTTCGAAAAAGATTAGGCGTGATAACGCCGGCCCAGATAGTGTTAGACTATACAGTTATTTTAAGGCATTTGACGGATTTCAAAATTACCCAAGCACAAACCAATTCTAGATAGGCCTCCAACTCTTCGTTTTAGCTTCAGAACGTGTTTCAAATGCTAGAGGTAACATAAGGCATTATTAGGCCCCGGAGCCGTCTACCAACACTAGTATAATCAAACGATCACCGCCACAGACCATTCCACACCACTAAGAGGGCTGCAGGTCGCCCCTCAAGTCGCCGTTACACTGACGTTCATCGGTGAGACGATACCTGGATACGGTAGGAGTCACCGAGACGGATATTCTGTCAATAAACCAACCAATTTCGTCTGTCCAAGGTCCCCAGGTACTATGGGCACGGCTCCCCAGGTACTATGTGCTCGGCTCCCGAGGTACATGTACTATGAGCTCGGCTCCCCAGGTACTAAGTGCTCGGCTCCCCAGGTACTATGGGCATGGCTCCCCAGGTACCATGTGCTCGGCTCCCGAGGTACAGGTACTATGAGCTCGCCTCCCGAGGTACTATGTGTCCGGCTCCCCAGGTACTATGTGCTCGGCTTCCCAGGTACTATGTGTCCGGTTCCCCAGGTACTATGTGCTTGGCTCCCTAGGTACTATGTGCTCGGCTTCCCAGGTACTATGTGCTCGGCTTCCCAGGTAGTATGTGTCCGGTTCCCCAGGTACTATGTGCTCGGCTTTCCAGGTACTATTTGTCCGGCTCCCCAGGTACTATGTGTCCGGCTCCCCAGGTACTATGTGTCCGGTTCACCAGGTACTATGTGCTCGGCTCCCCAGGTACTATGTGTCCGGCTCCCCAGGTACTATGTGTCCGGCTCCATAGGTACTATGTGTCCGGCTCCCCAGGTGATATGTGCCCGGCTCCCCAAGTACTATATGCTCGGCTCCCGAGGTACTATGTGTCCGGCTTCCCAGGTACTATGTGTCCGGCTCCCCAGGTGATATGTGCCCGGCTCCCCAAGTACTATATGCTCGGCTCCCGAGGTACTATGTGTCCGGCTCCCCAGGTACTATGTGCCCGGCTCCCCAGGTGATATGTGCCCGGCTCCCCAAGTACTATATGCCCGGCTCCCGAGGTACTATGTGCTAGGCTCCCGAGGTACTATGTGTCCGGCTCCCCAGGCACTATGTGCCCGGCTCCCGAGGTACCTCCCGAGGTACTATGTGCACGGCTCCCGAGGTACTATGTGTCCGGCTCCCCAGGCACTATGTGCCCGGCTCCCGAGGTACTTTGTGCACGGCTCCCGAGGTACCTCCCGAGGTACTATGTGCACGGCTCCCGAGGTACTATGTGTCCGGCTCCCCAGGCACTATGTGCCCGGCTCCCGAGGTACCTCCCGAGGTACTATGTGCTAGGCTCACGAGGTACTATGTGTCCGGCTCCCCAGGCACTATGTGCCCGGCTCCCGAGGTACCTCCCGAGGTACTATGTGCACGGCTCCCGAGGTACCTCCCGAGGTACTATGTGCACGGCTCCCGAGGTACTATGCTGCTACGGCTCCCGAGGTACCTCCCGAGGTACTATGTGCACGGCTCCCGAGGTACTATGTGTCCGGCTCCCCAGGCACTATGTGCCCGGCTCCCGAGGTACCTCCCGAGGTACTATGTGCTAGGCTCCCGAGGTACTATGTGTCCGGCTCCCCAGGCACTATGTGCCCGGCTCCCGAGGTACTATGTGCACGGCTCCCGAGGCACTATGTGTCCGGCTCCCCAGGCACTATGTGTCCGGCTCCCGAGGTACCTCCCGAGGTACTATGTGCCCGGCGCCCGAGGTACTTATTAACATGCTATCGGTACAAAACGGATTCTGATGTCGATATATATCATATAAGGTAAAATTAAATGGAAATTATTACAGTAATACCCATTGTATTCACTTAAACTTAATAGTGGGAGATCTAAATTTGACGGTAGATGTCTCTCATCATTTTGCCGATTTCTGGTGTACACATTCATTAAATTCAAGGATTAAACATGTGTCATCCTACACGTAATTACCCGGTGATTTTGTAAGTGAGTGTTCCTAAATTCGTTTTGTTTTAGTGGTGGATTTTCACTCTCGTTTGTTATAATAAATATGAAAGCATCAGGTATGAGAACAAAATACCGGATACAATTACTGATCGAACGCAACTCCTAGTGGTAGTAATGTAGCATACTCGTCATTAATGTTTATTGCGGTTGGTGTTCAAAATTACAAAACCACGTGAATGAGCTCAGTTTTCGCAAGCAAAAAATCTATGGACTTGAAATGAACTGCATATTTAATTTCCCGGTCCCTGCTCACAAAATATTGCCTGTGTTCGATGTGTTTTCAATGTAACACGTAAAATTTGTTCAGAGTTATCAAATATTCTTTAGTATATTTAAATGTATTTGAACATCATCGACACCGTTTTTTTTTAAATAAAAAAGTTGTGCAGCCCTGCAGGTTAAACAGGAGTAACACAACATAACTCAACTGATTTGATTGTGGTTTATTGGAAGAAAAGTGGAGTAACACAGCTTAACTCGGCTGATTTGCCTGTGGTATATTGGTAGAAAAGTGGAGTAACACAGCTTAACTCGGCTGATTTGCCTGTGGTATATTGGTAGAAAAGTGGAGTAACACAGCTTAACTCGACTGATTTGCCTGTGGTATATTGGTAGAAAAGTGGAGTAATACAGCTTAATTCGACTGATTTGCCTGTGGTATATTGGTAGAAAAGTGGAGTAATACAGCTTAACTCGACTGATTTGCTTGTGGTATATTGGTAGAAAAGTGGAGTAATACAGCTTAACTCGACTGATTTGCCTGTGGTATATTGGTAGAAAAGTGGAGTAACACAGCTTAACTCGACTGATTTGCCTGTGGTATATTGGTAGAAAAGTATCACATAAGATGATAATCTTGCGTAACTAACATTACGAACAAGCATTCACGGAGCATCGGTTTTGTAGTATAGCGATGGATTTTATGAGATTCATAAATAATGCATTGTTTGTATCCGCGCGATTACACAGCTAACGAACTGCTGGTACCTGAGTGTATACAAAATGTTAAACTTATAATACATTTAGTGCATACGTGTACTGTACCACAATGGTTTGTGTAGTCCGGCTTTAAATTTAGAATGTCGTATATTGTAGTCAGTGAAACGCTTTTAGCTCACATAAATATCTATCAGAAATTTCAAGCTGAGTATTGACGTTGAAAGGCGGGTGATTCATTTCCCTTTCCTGTAGTTTCACTTGTACGCCTGTATCCGGAAAGACTAGGTAACTTTTGTTGCTTTAAGACTTTTTCAAAAATTTCGCAACGCACAGTGCTTTTGTTTGAATAATCTCTATCCATGTTGTAATGTCATTATTATAGGGAACGCGATCTGAACACAGGTACCCAGCCTCGTCTGTCAATACACTCAAAACAATAACAATGCAACTTTATCAGCCTAGCGACAGAGCGAAGAGACCCAATATTGGAAAACATGTGATAGACACTTAACTGTTTTAGTGGTAGTGGTCTGAATCGACAGATACATATTTTTCTTTAATTTGGTATAAGATTCACTATATGTCGTGCCCAAAAAACTCTCCCCAGATTTCATCAAACATCGATAAATTGTCAGATTTCAGTTAGTAGGACAACCATTAGGCAGTTAAATAAGACATTGAATCCTTATATATAAGCTTAAAAAAACACCTTTTCATGACATGTACGCGATTCAACTTAAATGCAGTTTTAAGAGTGATCATTTACTAACACTTTTAGTTTATTTTTATTCACTACGCAATCCTGTCAAACATACTTGCCTTGGCTAGTGGGAATTTCCCTTTATTCAATTGGCAGAATGTTTGCATGGGGAGTTGAAAATTGCTAGTTCAAGCGTCTTTAGAAGCTTTGGAACAAATTGTTCATGTATCATTCCTAA
The DNA here is from genome assembly GCF_031769215.1 of Ylistrum balloti. Classification (NCBI taxonomy): domain Eukaryota; kingdom Metazoa; phylum Mollusca; class Bivalvia; order Pectinida; family Pectinidae; genus Ylistrum; species Ylistrum balloti. The sequence continues at coordinate 746,277 of NW_026781968.1, forward strand.
TGTTATTGCGTTAGCAAGGAAAATCATTGCAGCAGAAGAAAGACACACAACATTATCTGGAATTTTCACTCAAAGTGATTAGTACAATTGATTGGAACAACATTGAAGGGTCATTTTCATTTTCAATGTCATAATTATTTTTTCCAGGATTAGCTCTGATTTGTTTTCTGTACAGAAATTATATATTGGCTACACTCTAAATTACACCTGTGTTAAAATATAATGTATTGACTTACAAATATTCTATATAAAAAAGCATACAGTAATTAAGTAAAAGAATTGTAATATGAATATCAGGTTTAAGCATTGATGACTGTCCATCTATTACTGATTGAATGTATCTTTCAGCCATGGATGAGGTACAAGTGGCTGAGTTTGAGCTACTGGAGGAACTCCTGGAACATGAAACAACAGAAAAGAAACAAGAAGCATTGCAAAAATACATTGAGAAAATGGAAACTGAAATCAAGTTTTCTATACCTGACTTTGAAGAGGGTTTGTGTAGCCACAGATTATTTCCATTAATTATCTTGAATTAATTAGTTCTAATAATAAGAGACCAACAAGAATCAAATTAAATGGTTTAAAAATATTATTGTTACTAAAAACACTGACATTAGTATTACTAAATATTTAAAAGTGGATCTACTGTTACATGAATTCATTTAGAGCTTTATTTTGCTGTTCAGAAATATTTGTTCTCATAAATAGATATAAAAAAGTATGTTGATTTGTAATGCATTGTTGACCACATAAGATAAATGAAAATGAAAAATGGCAGGATTAAAAAGATGTTCTTGTTTAACCTCAAGTGTCTTTTACTTTCTCAGTTGTTACAGCTTAAATTTTCTTTTTCTTTATCAATGATGAAAATCATACTTAGAATGTATTGTAAAGTACTAAATATCCTATTGCTGAAATGTAACAAACTTGTTTTCTGTGTGTTTATCTAGATCTACAATGGCTTAATACAGCCTGTCCACTTTCCCTAAAACAAAAGCTGGAAGGAAAATTGGTGGTGATGGATTTTTTCACCTACTGTTGTGTAAATTGTCTTCATATCCTCCCTGACTTACAACATCTGGAGGAGTTGTATACAATTCAGGATGGTGTTGTGGTTCTTGGTGTACACTCAGCAAAATTTGCCAATGAGAAAGTTCTTTCCAATATTTTGAGTGCAGTACTGCGTTACAATATCAACCATCCTGTTGTAAATGACGGTGAAGCCACACTTTGGAACAAACTTCGTATAGCATGTTGGCCAACACTATTGGTTGTTTCACCTACAGGAAAATATTTACGGACTTTTGTTGGAGAAGGACACAAGGAGAGTTTAGAGGAGTTTCTGAAACTTGCTTTAGATTACTATAATCAGAAGGGTATGATAAAGACTCACTCACTGCCAATTACTCTTGAGAAGGACAAACTACCAGCAACTCCATTGAAGTTTCCAGGAAAAGTTGCTGTCAGTCAGAATGGAAAGTTGATTGCAATAGCAGACAGTGGACATCATCGAGTGATAATTTGTGGTAAAGACGGAATTGTTCAGGTATGTTAAACAGAACAGACTGGCAGGAAATTATTCAACCTGCCTATAAAGGTTAACATGTCTAAGCTAGTCTTAACGTTTTGGTAGTGTATTCATTTTATTAAACAAATCTTATTACTTGAATCATGATGAGTTAAATTAATTGATTCATCCCATACTGATTTTTTTAACAACCTGATACCTAATCATTCTTTAAGAGGTTATCATTGTACATAAGTAATACATTGTTAGTTAAATATTTCAGTTATACAGAGTGATCCATACATTTTGTGACCAACAGCACGTTTAAACAGTTCAACCCAGTTTAATGAAAATGATCACTTTAACATACAAACAAGTGTTTACAGAAATACTTTTATCTTCACTCTTGGTGAATTTATAACTGATTGGAAATGTTCTCAAAAATCACACAATATATTCAATGTGATGTCCTTTCAGTGAAATGATGACGTTGAGTCTTTTTTAAAATTGTTGATTGCGGCTCTTTCCAGTAGTGTGGTTTTTCCTTTCCACATACATGGCAATTCTGCTTGTTAATTTATGAATTTTAATGAAAGTGAGATTCATCTGAAAACCATACGCTGTGTTGTCAGTCATTCAATGAGCATTGGTAGTCTCATTGTAACATCTGTGTCCTTCAAATGTTGCATCACTGGCATTTTGTATGGAAACAGCTTCAAGTCAAATCGTAACATTCTTCAAACACTTCCATAGCTGGAGCTAGAATTAGCAGATCCCTTATTTTCAAATGTCACCCAGCACTTTCATAAGTTATCACTCTTGAGTTTCTGACATAATTTTCTGAACAGTCTCAATGTTCTTGTTGCACCTGTTAGTCCATGGACGTCCTTGGTTCTTGTGTCTTCCACAGATCCCATCTGCTGGAACTTATTTTACAATCTGTGCATTTGTTGCTTTGATAGTTTTGCATCCGATGGGTACTTCTTCTGCATAGTTGGATCACTTGCTGGCAAATAACTTTCAAAATAAAGTTGCACTATCTCTCAAGCCTTCTGATTTTGTCACTCAATTTTGGAAAAAATACTATAATCAGATGACATCAAAGTTGACGTCATGGATGACATCTCATAACATCATGATGATGTTTATGTTTTCTGTATTTTTCATCTTACACAAAACTATAGATATAGCAGGTTGAAAAATGTCTTACTAAATAATGTATCTTAATGTATTAAAAAAATCTGTAGCCATGAAATGGCCACAGAGTGTATGGATCACCTTGTACATGCTCTTTTATTGGTCCAAATGTGCTACATTTCTATGACTATAAATTGTTACTGAAACTGTTTAGAGATGATTCGAGGTTAAAGGTAAGTATCACCATAGTAAATGAGACTAGGGTATTGTATATGTAGAATGCAATTTCTTTATATCCATACTTAAGATCCTTACCACCCTATACATCTTTTCCATCGAGAAGATGTATAAGTAAGTGTTCTAAGAACTTTTATCAAATACCAAGTTAATTGAGTCGATTAACTTCTGCAATATCAGAGTAAATAATATGATTGCTGATATTGTTTACATAATGATGTGGATGGTTTTAGTGTATAGTTGGTGGTGGAAAGAAAGGACTTGAGAATGGCAGCTTCAAGGATGCCCAATTTAACAGTCCTCAGGGAATGGTGTTTGTGGGAGAGGACCTGTACGTTGCTGACACAGAAAATCATGTGATAAGAAAGGTGTGTATCACCATGTGTAAAAATTTACCTGATTTAATCACTATTGTAGTTAAAGGTAATGGTGCTTGTTGTTTTTATACATTATGGTTAGGAGTGTTATGCCTACTTATCAAAAAATCCTGAACCTATTTTCATAAAACTTTGCAAAAACCTTCCCTAGCCTAAGATGACCAAAATTGTGAATCATACAATCCTAACCCCACATGATCCTTAGGAGTGGGTCCAAAAGGGGTCAAATTGACTCGGATTTCAAAATTCTTCATCTCAACACTCAGATAAGGTAGAATCAAATGCTCTTCATGGATGGAAGTATCATAAGGTGCTTTATCAAATTTGTGAATTTCTTTGCCCCAGAGTATCTCATTTCCCCGTGGGTAGGGAATGATGTTTTCTATAATTTATATAGGAAAAAATAGATTTTTGAGCATATTTTGTTTAAATTCCTTCAGAAATATTCCTAATTGATTAGAATTAAGAGGGAGGGATGGCAGCTTGGTGGTGAGGGGCTGATGGGCAGGTCCAACAGTGGTCAAATTGACTTAAATTTCAAAAATCTTCTTCTTAACACCCAGGTATGGTGGAATCAAATGTTGTATACCTTATTCCATATTCTGTAAGATGTAGTAAAGCTAGAATAGAAACAAGTGCTCAATAATAGAAAAATAGAAATTCTTACAGAATCTAGAGAATGTAAAAATAGTGTCAACTTTGATTATTTCAGGATTAGGGACAAACATAAGAACAATAGAGATAGATAGTTTGAAAAAATGACAAGAAAATTTACATGTGAATTGACAATTCTATTTAGAAATAATAAAAGAACAAAAGTTATTTACAAATGTATTTCTTAATTTTAGATAGGTCTGAAGTCAGAATCCGTGACAACTGTGGTTGGAACAGGTGTTCAAGGACAAGATAAAGAGGGAGGGAACATTGGAACACAACAGGAGATTTCCTCCCCTTGGGACCTGGAACTGGGTTGCTCAATTGGTAATTTATATTAAACCTTTTTGAAAGTGTATACATTGATATAGCAGTATAATTTTTTTTGGGAAAATTCAGTATTACCATGTTTTTTTGATACAGGTTCTTGTCATGCTAGGAAAAGCCATTCACCACTATATTACATTCAGTTTGATGATATACAAATGATGCAGTCAACATATTGTGTGGTATATGACACCTGTCTAAATGCTAGTGTGTATACCTGTGTGTATGCTGAACTGTACATCTCTTAATAATAACAAGGAAAGGTTTGGAGAATTCTCAGAAAATAAGTCAGAACAAATTTTAGTTCTTCACTGATCATGCAGAGTGAGATACAGTCACATGTATCCGTCAGTTTCTTTTCATTCACTGAATATTTGCTATAGGATGCTGTTACTCTACATAGCGGTTCTGTGAAGGTCTAACTTTGATATTTGCAGAGTGAAACTGTGTTTTTATTCCTTTTTCTTAATCTTTAGGTTTAAGTTTGGTTCACAATTTACATAATAATGATATAAGGATACCCACATATGTATAAAGGCTCTTAGGGATCAGATATAGTTGATATGGGTTCAAATGGGGAAAATAAATATCTTGGTTCCATATTTTTGGGCAGCTTCTTTATAAAGGATAATAACATAATTGTATGCAGTGACAAGTAGGGGACATGTTTTTTGCCTTTTTTTACTGGGGAAAGTTTATATCATTTACATTATCTCAAGAATGATTGGGGACAAGTTTGTAAATTGATCTTATATGTGTCTAGGACTAAATGAGGAACATTACTATCATTTGTTTACTTTAGGAAGTGAATCAGAAGACGTCTTGTTTATTGCAATGGCAGGGACACATCAGATATGGGTTTATTTTCTTCAGGATGGAAAGTGGTACAAGGGGAGGTAAGTTTAAAAATTTTCATTGCCCTGTAAGTTACATTTGTGTCAAATTTCCAAGTAAATCAGTTAAACATTGATATTATTATAATGGTAGGTTTTTCTCCTAACATTGTGGGGAGACTAGAACTTGATCAATACTAAATACAATTTATTTTTGCATCTTAATGGAACATATATCTCTCAGTTCATGTTTCATGGCAACATTTTCTAAATAGCAGACAGATGACCATCTTGGATTGCGCCTAGTAAAATTTGTTATTGCTATTTCTTATGAACTTCCGCATAGATCTCTTTCAAATTTCATGTGAACGTTTCTCCTGATCCTTAGTTTTCTTCGTTTGATTTAAGGACTGATCAGAAAAAACAAAATGGCTGACAGTCAACCATCTTGGATTTCAACTTTGAAAGTTTGTTATTGCTATGGCTTGAGAACTACTGCATAGATCTTTCTCCGATATCATGTGTAGTTTCCTCATGATACCTAGCTTTGTCCTTTTGATTTTGGGACTGATTGGAAAAACAAAGAGGTCGACAAATGGAGATTATGACTTTGAGAGTTTGTTATCACTATTTTTTAAGAACTACAACAAAGAGAATTTTCAGATTTCAAATGTAGGTTTCCCCTTGATCCTTAGTTGTGTCCATTTGATTTTGGTACTGAATGGATTACTCTCAAATTTTATTGTGTAGGTTCTCTTTGGTCACTTGTTGTGCCTATTTGATTTTGGGTTGATGAGAAAAAACAATTAGGCTTTCAGGTGACCACCATGAATTTAAACAGTTAAAGATTATTATTGCTATTTTCACAAAGGATTCATGTTCAAATTTCTTATCATTAAGAGTTAAAACAGAGAAGAGAAGAGAAAAGAATGGAAAAAATCCAACTTTCAAAGAAGAATTAAAGATCAAACAGTGTTGGGCACCAAGATCTCTCAGGGATCTCTGGTTATAGTAGTACTGGAGGAATATTTCAATACTTCTGAAGGGAGACAACTAATTACAAATTACATATAGATGTACACAAGTGAAATCTGTGGATGGTTACATTGGTATTTAAAAACCTTGGAAACAATGTATAAGATACAATCTCTGATGTTCTATGTTAGATGAAGTTATTCATTGGTTTTCTTTTGAATTTCAATAAATCTTTCATGTTTACTCAAAGTAAATATAGAATGAATATTCAAGGCAATTCTCCTTCTAAAACTCAATCCACTGATTTATTTAAGGCAGTACAAAGCTGGAACATGCGTGAGATTTGCAGGTAGTGGAAGTGAAGAGAATCGTAACAACAGCTATCCAGCTAGGGCTGCATTTGCCCAACCATCCGGTTTGTCAGTATCCACACACCCTGAACTAAATACAATATTTGTCGCTGATAGTGAAAGTTCCACTGTGAGGAGTGTGATACTAAAGGATGGAGCTGTCAAGGGTTTGGTTGGTGGAGAGAAGGATCCTATGGTGAGTTAGTCTCGCTGCTGGGAATGCAAGAGGGAAAGAGATGTACATGTACTTCATATGAATTAGATTATCAGAGTTATTTCCCCTGTAACAGACTGAAAAACGAGAGACGCAATTGACAAATATCTAATAAAAGCATCTAGAATTCTGATATTAGCATAGAGTGTAGCTCTTCAATTTTATGAGGGTTTCCAAAGAAACATGTTTCTTCATAATATGTATTCATAAAGAAAATATGTGTTTACCTGCAGTAGGCTTCCATGTAGTTTCACTGTTTCAGTTAAAGATGGTGATATATCTATTAACTAGCAACTACCATAATTACATGTACATTCTACCCTATGCCATATCTTTTATATATCTAGCTATGATGTGTTGTAACATTGAAACAAGTCTATAAAAAAATGAAAGTTTGTAGGTATAGTTTGTATTTGGAAATTGCTAAGAGGATTCATGTCAAGGGTGTTCATTGCTAATTTTACTGTTTTTAATTATCATGTATCGCTAAATTTACGTGTAATTTCTACAAAGTATTTTTTTCCTCAACAGAATCTTTTTGCATATGGTGATATGGATGGTATAGGAATAGAGGCAAAACTCCAGCATCCTCTAGGTGTCGCCTTGGTTACAAATAACAAAGGGCCATTACTGGTTGCTGACTCTTACAACCATAAGGTAAGGTCTAAAAGGTGTCAAACTAGCCTCATTTTGTTAGTGCAAAATCAATGACCATAGTGGGCTTGGAGATGGGGAGATTGAAAGGTGGAGGGGGAGTGAGGAGGGGGAAAGTGGTGATGAAGAGGGGGTTAGGGATGGAGGTGTTGTATGAGGGAGGAGTAGGTTGAAAAGTTGAAAAGACAAAATTGCCCATATGAGGAAGTATTATCTAGCTGATGAAAGGGGTAGGGGAAGTTGGAGAGGGGAAAATAAAAGGTCTGATTATGAAGGATAGCTATCAGACAAATTTGTTATCATTAATTTTTACTATTGATCAAATGAGGTAAGTACTGGTGTTGGCCTGCATCATGCTTAGAGGAAATTTTACTGTGTTTGTTGAGATAAATAACCTTGACCCACTTTCAAAGACACAGGTAAAATTTCAAACAACCTATCAATAATCAAAATGCCCAGGGCACTGATTTTTGGCTAATAACATACTGGGTTGCAGAATTACCAGCTTTTTTTCAAACACGCTTTCAAAAATTGCAGGGGCCAATTGTGTTAAAATCTTATTCTCAGTAATCAGAAGGTCCATGGATCCTTCTCTAATTTCATCAGTAGCTTCCCATTGGTCCTTAGTTGTGCCTGTTTGATTTTGGAACTGATCAGAAAAACAAAATGGCCAATAGGTTGCCATCTTGGATTTTGAAAAAGAAAGTTTGTTCTCACTCTGTCTTGAGAAGTATTGGATGGATCTCTGTCAGATTTAATAGGAAGGTTCTCCTTGGTCCCTAGTTGTGACTGTTTGATTTTGGAACTGATCAGAAAAAAAAAATTATGACAGGTGACGGTCTTTGATTTCAACAATAAAAAATCTGTTCTAGCTATTTCTTCAAAGTGATGTTCAGATTTCATTGGATTAAGAGCATTAATAGAGGAGTGAAGAGAAACGTTCTAAGTTTTAAAGAATAAGCAATGGTTGGCACCAAGGTCCTTCTTGGATCACTTTTTTTAATGATGAATTAGATGAGAAACAAGCAGATATCAACAAGACATCATCTGTTATAACAGAATCAGCTAGGAGTGCTTATCAAATTTCTCTTCTCCCACTAACCATTGTCACAAGTCGCTATTGCTTCTAATTCAAAAAGCTTTTTTCTGAGAAAAGATGAAAAAAGAAAAAGCATGTCACTTTTGTTCTCGGGGCCTTCCATCCACTGTCTGACACTATACGTTTCCATTTGGAATGTTACAAGGAATGTAACTGTATATTGTGTCACACAAATTTTCATTTGTAATGATTTGTTAATTATTAAATTGATACATTTATTTGTTGTAAATTTGACAGGAATATTTAGTTTCCTGATGGTATGTGAAAAAACTGATTTGTAAACTGTAACAGAAAGTATTCATGTGTCAGATGTTTACTATTCAAGGCTTTTTTCTTCCTGTAGCTGCATTGAAATGTGTTTAGGTTCAGTGAAATGCAGTATGTGTGTACATACATGTACATGTGTGCTGTTTGCTGTATGCACTATAGTATAATACATGTATACTTATGTTGGTTACAAGTGCTTCAGTGATCATGCCACCCTCTATACAAATTATAGAAATATCATTGATCATGTAACTTTGAGAGGATAGAGTGAAAACTGTATTGAACATAGAAAGTTATAAAAGTAATTAGTTAAGGCCATCACAGCTTTCATAATAAAAGTACACCTGACCTGGAGAAAGGCTATCTTTGTTGTATTAAAGTGTCTGTTTTGGATATTTGGTTTAGGCAGTATGTATTATATATACATATTTTTTATTAAGAAATTTCTCCTCAGAGAGCTATGATTGATTGAAATTCAATGACTTGGTTTATATTGATGTCCAGGAAAACATGTTTTTTAATACATATTTATGTAGCAGTACATGTATACTTTGTTGATTTTTTTTTTATAAATTTTGTTGTTGATTGTGGTTTGTACATGTAGCGAAAGTACATATTCTTTGTGTTGTAAAAGTGCATGAGTGTTTACCACTATCAGCAACACTAACAGGTAAATTGCTTATCTTATGGGGCCACATGTACTATATTGTGACATGCACTTTGTCTAAAGAAATAAAGAAATTGCTTAATATATTAAAGTGGGCCAAGCATCTTTGGAATTTTGTAGAATTATACATTACACCTTATTGTGTAGTAGGAGACAATTTGTTAAAAAGATTTAAAAAGACTGATAGATGCTTATATGATGTGTTGATATCATAAAAAGTAAATAAAACCTCAATGGTCAAATTTTATACTGCTATAGTAGTATTTACTGAGAATATTGAGCACAAAATGGAAGGATTGGGGTGTTGCATCTGTTGCTATTTACTTGGTTTATTAAAACATTTCTCTAATCTCTCTTACGTCAGGAATATTTCAAAATGGATAAAATCATTAGCATGAGATTGACAGATTTACTTCCTCTCTCCTGATAGTTTTAGAAATTCACAATCTTCAAAGCTGGGCACATGATACTAATTGACGTCATGAATTTTATGGGCTATCCTTAAGGTACATGTAGATCAAGTGCTTCTAATTCTGAACTAAAAATATCAGTCATGTAGCTGTTTGCAGATCCAAGATTGTCTTTCTAGCTTATGAACCATTCATATTACCAAACAGATATTTAAAAAAATTAAGGATTCATACAAAAAGTACATATATGATAGTAGCTAGAAACCACACAAGATATTTAGAGAATAATGAATTATATGGCCCCCACCCCACAGGGGCCTGAGGGGCGGGGCCAAAAATGTGAAATTTCAAAAATCTTTCTTCTCAACACCCAGATATGATGGAATCAAATGTTCTTCATGGATGGAAGGATTTTAACGTGGTTTACCAAAGTTATGAATTTTATGGCCCCAAGGTCTCATATTTCCCTTTGGGTAGGGGGTAAAATTTACTATAGTTTACCACAGTATGTAGGAAAAATAGACTTTTGAGCATAATTTGTTTAATTTCCATTGGAAATATGTTAAACTTGTTTAGAATTATGAGCAATCTTGATGGTATGTCCATCTTGATCCTGGCTGACCCTCAGGGGCTGATGGGTGGGGCCATAAAGGGTTACATTGACTTAAATTTCAAAAGTCTTTTTCTCAACACTCAAATACTTGTCATGGATGGCAGCTTCTAAAGATGCTTTACTAAAGCGGGTCTCTTACTGAGGAGGAGGTTAACTTAACTATAATTTTCTTAGATAAATTGCAATTTGAGCATAACTTTGTTTACTTCCAACTGGAAATAACTTTATAAGAATTATTAGTATAGGATTACAGTTTTGATGATACATGTATGCATATATCATCCGTGTCACAATTTCTTTTTCATTTCACTTGAAAGCTACTTTCCCTTTAACTTTTATATCTATTATTGCTTATCTCAGGTAACTCTCAAGACTGCAAAGCCTCTTGTATAGGCAACAGAGCATCTCATGCATTTTCCAATGCTGGAATAACTAAATTTTGTCTTTTCCAGTCAGTATTAGGTGATAAGTGACATCACAATTTATACTAGATCTGACATATAACCCACTGTTAGGTGATATTTAACAGAAAGTCACATCACAACTTATACTAGATCTGACATATAGTCCACTGTAAGGTGATATTTAACAGAAAGTCACATCACAATTTATACTAGATCTGACATATAGTCCACTGTTAAGTGATATTTAACAGAAAGTGACATCACATTTTATACTCGATCTGACATATAATCTACTTGCTATAAATTGAGGTAAAATAACTGAATTGTTAATTAAAAACAATTTTAAAAGCAACTTTGACCGATAAAAAAACCTTGGACTGATTCTGTTACATATTTACATACTTAGTTTTGAAAAATTGATGAATTTGGGAAGGAAATTTGCTGGACTTAATTGTAAATTTTAGGAGTTTAGTTCAATCTGGTGAAATCTAGTATCAACCTTATAAAGCTTTCTAAAAGCCTTTGGAATAAGCCATTTCATTGTAATATATATACATATGTAAACGCTTACTTTGAGTGTAAAACTGTTTTAACTACAGTGTATTAATCACTTTGGCTTATTTTTTGGATAAAAACATATGAAGGTAACTATATGAAAATGTACAATGATAAGTTGTTTATATTTTCAGATAAAGTCAGTTGATATCATAAGCAAGAAATGTGAAACGTGGGCTGCAGCATCTACGACAGACAAGGGAAGTAACTCTATATCTATTGACCTCAATGAACCTGGTGGTTTGTGTGTGGATCAGACAAATCAGATACTATATATAGCAGATACAAACAACCATGTGATCAGAACAGTTGACTTGGCAACCAGTATGGTATCTCAGGTAAGTTTTTATCATTTCTTTTTGTTTGTATTAAAAAAAACATCTGAACTTGTACATATATAAATATCAACATTGTTTATTTTACAACAATTGCAAAACAAGTTATTTCAACTTATACTGATCACTGATGTAAGCATGAGAGGGATCTTATTGTGGGATGAAACCGGAGTACCAAAGGAAAACCCATGTGGATGGCAGGTGACCCCTTACCTTTTCACGTCTGTTGTGGGAATGAACCCCTGGATGACTAGTTGAAAATTGAGTGCATTACCACTGTGCAACTTGACCACCCACTTGTTCATATCCTTAATTTAACTCACCATATTACATTGACTAAAACACGATATAAGTGAATGATTGATTTACATGAGAGCCAGCATAACTCAAACAGTTTAAAACTTTGAATATTGTAAGTTATATCTACATGTGGCTAGAACACTGCTGTTTGTCAGTAGACAACACTTAGAGATAGGAGGAGTCAAGAGGATGGAAAACCTGTAACCAACCCAACCAGCCAACTAACCAACCAACCAACCAACCAACTAACCAACTAATGAACAAATCAACCAATCAACCACCCAACTAAGCAACCGACCAACCAACCAACCAAACAAGCACCCAACCAACCAACTAAGGATCCAACCAACCAACCAACTAACCAGCCAACAAACCAACTAACCAACCAACCAACCAACTAACCAACAAACCAACCAACTAACCAACCAACCAACCAACCAACCAACCAACTAACCAGCCAACCAACCAACCAACTAACCAACTAACCAACCAACCAACCATCCAACCATCCAACCATCTAACCAACCAACTAACCAACTAACCAACCAACCAACAATATATCTTAACCAATGAATTTAAAGATGTGAAAATAAAGTATGTGAATCAAATGATTTATTTGAAACTCCAATCGTCTGTTTTGCAGGAATTCAAAATATATTTATAGTATATCTAATTTTTAACATTTTCTTGAAGCTTCCAATAATTTTTCGAAGTCCTGACGAGGTAGACGGTTCTAAGAAGAAGAAAATAAATGATTTTTTGAAGCCAAACACAGTTATCTTAGATTTACCCCAAATACAAATTGCACCAGCTACAAAGGTAGAAGTGAAATTGCATATTCCACTACCTGATGGACATCATTTCACAGAGGAAGCTCCGAGTAGCTGGATGATGATTTGTAAAGGTGAGATAACAGTATCATAGATCTACTCATTGTCTGAAGAAATGAAAAGATTACTAGTATGTAAAGAGAAACATCAATCTAATGCTTAATTGTATGTGGAAACTCTTGGAAAAGATCAAGCTTAAGGATAATCTAGGTCTTTGAAGAATTAGCATGTTGCACTTCAATGACAGTGCATGTGCTTCTATAAAATATCTCATGATTGCCTGGCTATTCAGTGAATATACCCTTGTCCTATTTTTACATATTACATAACTGGTATGTGATATATAGCTTATTGTAAGGTCACTTTTGATAATGAAATGATGTAACACGTTCACATATGACATTGTGACTTAGCATTGGAGACCATAGATGTGGAGCAGACATGACTTCATGTTTGACATAGAAATGACTTATTTTCTAACATATGTGTTTGAAAAATCAACAATGTGATAAAAAGGGTCTGAAAGTTGTTTCCATTTGATATGTGATTCATAAAACTGGTCACAAATGTTTAAGTTTAGCTCACCAAAGGCTCACTATCATGAAGAAATTCTTAGACTTACTTTATCATATCAAATAGAAATTAATATAAAATCCAGTATTTGTGTAGATTTTGATACATTGGACACTGGAAACAATGTTTATTGTCCTTATAAGGAAACATGCTATTTCATTTCCCATATATTTACCATGATGGATTTTATTTCTTGCCAAAGTAGAATGTTATTGGAGCAGTTGATTGGACCAGGTAGTTAGGTCTTCCCTTTTTGCCCTGAGTAGGTACTAATGGGAGAACTATTACTAATGGAAAATTGGAGTGTTTGTCTTTTCAGTTCATGTAGTCAATGACTTAATTGCTCCAATTAGCTGCTGGAAAATTAATTGTAGTATGTAAGGGTATAGGTTTTCATACCCATAACAAATACTGTGTAACCATATCCTAATCTGCATGAATAAATCAGGTATGATGTAAATTTCAAATTATAAATTTTGAATATCATGTTTTGTCTTTTTTTCAGATGAAGCAAACAACATTTTGAACATAGAATGCAATACAAATGGTCACATTGAAAGCTCTGAAGAACAGTCCCTGTTGTCTCTCATGTTTCCAAGTCACCTTGACGTTTTGAAACCTGTCCATATTTATATCAAGTGCCGTGTATTCTTTTGTGATGACAGTAATGTTTGTCGTCTAAAAGAAAATGTGTACAAACAAATTATTCTTTTCCAGGATGTGGAAGAGGCCACTCCTAGTGTATCTGTCAAATTGAATTTCACATTTTAAATGTTTTATGTACATTCTGAACCTCAGTTATCTTGTTATCTAGTTTTTAGCTGAAATTGTTCTAAATACAGAAAAAAATAAAGTTCATTTTTCATATTAATTAGGAGAGACCAATTCCTCCTAAAAATGCTGAATAACTGACTGAGCTCAAGACTGATATAAGGAAACAGGATTAAAAGTAAGAGTAAAACTTTGTTAGTAACCTACATGTTCCAGAAATCACTCTCCATTCTTGTGATAAACAAAATATATACATCAGAAGGGGCTCTTTGTATTAGATCAAAAATGAATTTTCACAGGAGTTTTTATGAAACAAGCAAAAATTATAGACTTACAAAAACTGGAACTTCGAGATGAGTTTCATGAAACACCATTTATGAAAGCAAATTTATGGTACACTGTATGTATTATCACTTAATTCAGAAAAGTTAATTTTTTTCCAGGTTTTAAGATAAAAATGTGAAGAATAAAATGAAAAAAAAGAGCCAGTTTGCTTTGTCATTTTCAAGTCATAATGTAAAATCCCTGTCCCTATTTTGCCATCACAATCAATATGAAATCACTCCAAGTTCTATTACACTAATGAAATATACACAAAACACATTACATGGGGGAATTCACTGGACGTTAGGCAGATTATATCACATAACTATCCTGTTATCTGGTAAATAAGGTCCATTTTATATGAAAGATTAAAACTACACAAATGTTATGTAATACAACTTTTTAAAGTTAGGATTTAAACAGGATTTAAACACAATGTTACATTCATTCCCATTCATTATGAGATTTCTGAAACTTGTCACAAGTTTATTATCCTCACCATTAGCTCTGGTAAAAGCCATATTTCAGAAATCTCATTTGAAGGGAAAAATTTATATATAGATTGGGTGTAAAACAGTGAGTCTGGGTTTACCTGAGTGACTCTCCTAATTCCCACTTTGCCCCCTTAATTTGACATACATGTAGGACTCCCCAAAAATCAATAAGACTATACACTAGAGCTTTTATGATTGGAGTCAAAGAACAGCTGAATTACATATTTGAGTTTAGACAAAAGAACAAGAATGTGAATGCAAATCTTTGATACATATTGTAATGAGGTATAAGGGGAAAGTTTAAAAAAGAAAAAAACAAGATGTGAAATTATATTTGTAGGTTCAATGAATGACGCACTGGAACATTGGAAAAATTAAATTTGTATCAAGGACCTACATAGATATAGATATACACCCCTGCTATAATAACTGTTTTTTTTTTTTTTTGCACAAGATTCACAAAATCCCCTCAGACTTTTTTGATATGTTTCGCTAAGATATGATTTATCATTGAATGGGTATTTCTTACCTTTGATCGAGTGGTACTGTACCTCTTTCAAAGTAATGAGGAGAATTGTTGCATGAAATGTATTTCACAAGATGAATATACTGTTTGTGAATTTTTTGAGTGCTTACTGAATGTCAATTAGTACTTCACTCTTATTTATGATAAGCATGTGATAAACACAAAAGTTGCCTTCCTGAAGTCATAAAGTGTTTTCCCAGGTGGGCAGTGATGGGGGTGCTAAAATTTTATCCTAATATGAAAATATTATGTATTATTACTACTAATTTATTATTACTAATACATCTACTGTAAGTCACATGACTTGATTATCTACTTTGTTGAGATTCCTGTACTGTTTCCAGTAAATAATTCACGAGGGATTGCGTTGATGAAATAATAAAAGTAATTATATTTATGAAATCTGAAGTCAAAATACCTGAAATTAACATATTGAATCAATTCAGTTCTAATCTGTGCTTTTTCTCAAAAGTTTTATCTCAAAATATATTTGAATTTCAGTAACAATGATAAATTAGCTTGCATACAAAATGACTGCTGTATATTACCTGTTGATGGCATATTTAAGGATATCTATTCTATGGTGCTTTCATGTGTTTTACAGTTGGGAGAGAGTTTATATTTGGATTGAACAAAAAATTGCTTATTATGAGTAGAGTTTGAATTTGTTATTGTGTAGTTTTATAGTATTTATATAAGAGATCAAATATTAAACCATTATATACAAACGTTTCATTTTTGTTTTGTGCATTCCAATATTGTCGCCTGAAAGCTTTTAGAGGGATGCACATGTCTGACTTATTCCCAAAATGCAACAAAGATATAGCAGAATAGGCCTGCATGGCTCAATGGTACTCATTGTTCATCACAAATACAATCATTGTTCATCACAGATACAATCACTGTTCATCACAAATACAATCATTGTTCATCAAAATACATTGACATGTACATCACTGACAGTCAAAGTGAACACATCCAATCAATTTTAATAAATTTTCCAAACAAACCTAGATTCTAACACTTAACTCAAGTTATGCTTATGACCTGGATTATAGGTAAATGTTAGGAACATTTTTTTTCACAAGCTTTCTCTGGATTCACCCTAGAAACCTACCAGTCAAATATGATCCTAGTCATTTGGAAAGAAGTAAAGTGTTTGACAAATTTGATTTTTGTGGCTTTGCATATGGGTTAATGTGATTTCTTTTCGCAAAGGTTCTGTGGATCTATTCCGTACACCTACCAACAAAATATCGTCCTTCTAAGCCTTTTGGACAATTAGAAGAAGTCGCTTTAAGGTTACAAATTTGGCACCTTAAATATTGTTCTTTTCACAATGTTCCTCAAGATCATCCCAAAAACCAAACCAGCAAAATATTCTTCTAAGCATTTGTTTATCAGAAGCATTCGTTTAAGGGCTGTGACAGTGAATTTGGATCAAGATAATTTTTGTTTCCTACAAACTTGTTGGGCTTCATCAAAGGAAACTATCAGTCAAATATCTTGCTTCTTGGATGATCAAAAGAAATCGTTTTAAGGTTTCGACAAATAAATGAAAGTTGTTTGTTTCGTTGGGATTCTTCTTAGGAAGCTACAAGTCATATATGATCACTCCAGGTCAGTTGGTTATTTTAAGGAAGTCGTGTCAGTGTACATGGTATGATATAAAACCGGTTACTAAATCAGGTCAGGTGACGGAAAGAGTTGTCAGATACTTTCTTTATTATGGTTTTCCTTCGATGATTTAATGAACAGAAAATATTCCTCTTTAAAATCTCAGTACATTCGCAATTAATAACTTAATGTTACCTCACTAGTTTGGCTGTGTTAATTTACTTTATACTACAAAGTTTATTATATAGGTTAATATCAATATTAATGATCAAACCATAAGCTTTTGTTTTGAAAGCTTAAAATCAGCTCAACCTGTTGGGTAACGGATTAAAGAAGGTGTCACCGAACTGAATTACCCTTGGTACGATACTGATTTAAAAATTAATTTTAACTTGAGACAGGTGGCCTGACTCTATACATTTGATAACTGTTCAAATACAGCGTGTTAACGTTTTCTTTCTCATTTGAAAGCTAAAACATGTCAGGTGATTTTCCTCGTAATGTTAATTAAGTTAAATCGATTAAATTCCTGAGATATAAATGTGTCTATAATTTTCTCTACAGAACATGTATATTTCAGTTTATTTGCTTTTTAATGGTAAGAAATGGTGTATTAATTGTCAACTGTGTACTCTACTGATACGACAAGGAATGGATTTTGATGTAGGCCTAGAATTGTGTCAATCAAATGGTGAAATACACTCAGAACTGCTTTAGACCACTTTTTAATGTAGAGGTCTGATGTTATACACAACACCAGTTACACGTTAGCTTGATGGCGACACTTTAGAGTTTATATAAAAGCACTGCAACACTTTTTTGAAAAAAATTGTCGTGAACAAATTATGATATTTTGCATCGAAGTGTGACTGTTTTGGTCTTTTATCTAATATCACAAGCAGGTGAGTTAAAGATTTAACATAATGTATACACTCTGTGATTGTAATGCCGCGATGTGAATAAGTATTATTGAGATAAATAGGTTGATATACCCCCTAGTCAAGCACACCTGGCGAGATTACCCATTGCTCTTTGTGCTTTATGGCCTATCAAGTATGTTTAAAGGGATGTTGATGATTCTCATGAACCAGATTTACGATTAAAATGAATATTCGCTTGTTGCATTGAAGTAATGGATAACCTTGTACGTAACCTCAGGTGAAGATAGGAGATGCATGATTCGACGCTCACTAACCTTGCTGGTTTGTATTTCTCGGGAAGCTGACAAATTGACCAGTCTGTGTACTTGAGCAAGACACTTTGCCATAATTTCTGCGTATGACATATGACGGGCCTCCCATATGTTGTCCAGTGAGAACGCCACCAGCTACTAAAAGGAACATTGCGCTGGCTGTTCATGTGGCGATAAGCTAAAGAAACAAACGTTCCATGCTCAATAAAATCAGCTAACTTCCTGTATTTCACTGTTTTGTTAGCTTTCCCTGTCCCGTGTATGTTCTTGGTTTCCCAAGGTTGTTCTCTCTTTGTTTTTGATAATGTTTGTAATTGTGCCTTTGAAATAACTTGAAAAAGTAATTCGATCACAAGAGCTTGTATAATCCAACTGCGGTCCGCCCTTGTAGGATAGTTTTGGTTGATGTAAAGCAAAACTATAGACTATGGTTCTACACACCTTTGTGAGAAATCTTTGATATAACGGCGCAACGTTTCAGAAAGCCACCAGGCAAGAAAGAAATTAAAATCTGATGCTGAAAAACGTGCTCTGTCATAGATTCACCAGATATACCTACTTGTGTATGTTGAATCAGTCTCCGCTTTGAAGTCAGATTATTTGATCATCATAAGTCATGTGCTGCGTAACTCATGATTGGGTTAAGAACTTCATTTTAACTTCGATGTATTGTCGTGACGTTAAGGCCATCGATACGTTGCATCATACCTAGCCTAGTAAAATGGTTAATAAATGCACGGTAGGTTCCATACAATTGTCTAATGCTTTTGTGGCGATGAGAACAAGAAAGAAAATTCCAACATGTAAACCGAATCATAATCCAAACCCAAATTCGTAAAACTATGTAAAATACAATGTAAAACATGAACATGATTTCCACGGAGACTACTGAAAACGTGCAGAGAAAAAAAGTACTTTCCGAAGAGCAAGCCTTGATTTCCAATTCCGGCGAGTATATACTATGGATGTAGTCAACAAACATCTCAATTTTTAAAGACAAGACAAATATATCTGAACGTAAAACTGAGAGACGATTTTATGACTAGCTTTGATAGGCTCCTCGATAAGTTTAGCCATGTATAAAGTCAGCCAAAAGGACACAGTTTGTTCACACAGGTATTCTGATAGTCTGATGGAAACCTCCAAACACAACGAAGATATTGTCATAAATTCGCATTTTAACATGTACAGCCATCTATATATTTGCACCATCACTCACATTTCTGTTTATGAAAGATATTTTTTTAAGGAGGGTTTTCGATTTTGGTTGTGTTTAGAGGTTTTTGAAAGCCATATACCATTATCTGCATTTTTGGAGTAAATGCTTTCGTAATACGACTTTCATCCCGATTTGATAGTACTAAGAAAGTACTAAGAAGCTTAGAAAAAGGTTTGATGGAGTGACTGGAAGAACCATTAAAATAAAACGATGTTTATACAGACAATGTAAGGAAAATGAATCCAGTATAAACAAGGGAGGTCCGTATCCTTATCATTAAATGACAGTAATGAGTGATTATAATACTGAAGCGTGAATAGCCAATATTTCTTTTTTTTGGAAATATTATATATAAATTAGTATAGGTAGGATTTCGCCGGTATCGAGCAAGCCTAATTTTTCTTGTGTTTGGAGGAAATGTAATGATGTCTACAAATATGGATCAAACTGCTAGATGCATTGTCTTCAGGAACAATAACACACATATCATAAAATTTGATAACGATAATTTAACGCCAGGATAAAGGAATACATTTTGTTTTCATTGAAGATTTCAGTTGTGTATCCTTTAAAGAACGATATACTGAATGTATTTAATCCAATCTGATTGTGAATCCAATATATGTTTTGTTTCACTGTCTGATATGCTTTTTATGTAATCTCTAAACATGTTGATGAGAAGTTCTAGATTCAGTTTGAAATGCTTGGATGGGCTTTGCTTGGAGTAACTGTAAGAAATGACAAGAGTGTATCTGTTATGGAAATGTGGTTACTTCTTAGCTGGAATATTTGGAACACTATTCAGGGTAGGATCAAGGAAGTTTTCAGTGTAAGATAAAGAGAATTTCAATATCGGTTCATTGAATACTGAGTTAAGAAGTCAATAATGCTACTCATTTTGATGAAAATAAATAAAATTAAAACTCAATGTTTCATATGGTGAGAATTTATATTCAAGTGATTTTAGTGTTCCATATCATGCTTGTGATTTTGTTACACCTCCCTGCATGTGGTACCAAGGAAATCCTTTTTGTAAACCAAATGTTTGAACATTAAGACAGAGATTTTGAGAAGTAATGCATATCCGGACGAAAAGAAAGGAGTGTTTCATATCTTTCAATCAGTACTTGAGATGGAGAGTTTGTATATGTCTAGATGTCTGTTAGATCATTTACCAAACCTCTTATATCATGAGTTTCCATAGACAAGCATGTCCGTTATCTATGTTACCGACAACCTTTATACAGTACATGTAATGTAAGAAGGGCCGTATTTTTCCTGATAAGTTTTGTGTAGAAGTATTTATTAAGAAAACCATGTACGGTCAAGGGAATATAAAACTGGATG
Organism: Ylistrum balloti; assembly: GCF_031769215.1. Taxonomy (NCBI): domain Eukaryota; kingdom Metazoa; phylum Mollusca; class Bivalvia; order Pectinida; family Pectinidae; genus Ylistrum; species Ylistrum balloti. The sequence goes on from NW_026781968.1 coordinate 767,088, forward strand.
TGTTGCACAACTTGGTCAGCTCAGTTTCACCAAAATTCCCAATGCTACTCCAAACAAAACCGGGATATAGTTATCTTTCACTACGTACATCTCAATTCAATGTATGACATGAATTTTATCTCGAGCTTTTTTTTTATAACTTTTCCCTTTCAAAATTTTGACATTTCTTTCGATCACTTTGGTTTTTCCTCGGTCGTCTCCTAGTTTAGCATTTAAGCTCTTACTGGCGAGCCTTACAAGGAGCAAACAACTGTACGATGCATTGTTTGGCGCTATCTTATCTAGGTTTGTAGTAAATGATGCTATTTACTTGTGTGTCTTTTTGTTCAGTCTTCGAAATTAATATGAGTTTGATTGAAACAGGTACATACTACAATACTACTGACGGCTGTTCCATATCCTATTTAGTTGAGTTCTTAGCAATTGTTTTAAAGTCTGACTGACAGTTTTGTTCCCCACGCCAGTGAATTTTAATAACACATTAATAGAACAAATTCACTCCTCTTTGAACTTAACTAAAACATAAAAAAATCCAACAGATAAATCGAGGAAATTTTTGTGGAAAAAATCGTTTGCATACTTACATGTTATATGGGCGTGGTATTGATAAAAAAGATACGATTTGGAGCTTAGAAGGTTGAGTACTGCAAGGAACAATGAGGAAGTGCATTGTTTCCATGTGTGATTTAAACTTAATAAATTTTAAATCTAGTTATAATTTTGTATTCGTTCAAACAAACTTTCCTTGCATACCACAGTTCTGTGATACTCTTTATTGTGTACACTACAGGACATAGACTTGTGCTCCGTCGAAGATCAAGGTCACGTTGTTTTATAAACGTTTCGTGAAGTCAGTGAAATTAAATGTGTATATAGATCCTGCTTTCCTCTGTTGTATATACATTATAAAAGTCGATAATTTCTTGTTAACTTTGTATTTTATACAACAAAACACGACATCAATCCATGTCTTTAACGCCATAGTTTTCACAGCCTTGAAATCGAAGTGAAAGGTTCTTAACGTTGTTGATATAAACAAGATAAGGGACTGTCGTAGTGAGATGTGTGAACGCTCTGGTATTTTGTCTACCCGTTTTAATAGCTGATCCGTTAATTCGTCTGATTGTATACAAGTGGTAAGTTTTGACATGTACGTGACTTAATCCCACGCGATTACACCAAACAGTTATATCCCGACAGATATCATACCACAGACAGTCTATCATAGCTATGCTCCCGGAATGTCGTATCAAGGATGAACCGGATCGCTGCGATCTCGGCGATCAAAGGAATAATTTAGGACTCTTTTATGTTTTTATTTTGGTTTTACTTGATCTCCATGGCTATTTCACATTTGTAGATTTTCATTTTATTATTATGTTGAAAGGTTTTATTTTGCAAAGTGTATCTTCATATCAGTATTTAAAAAATACTTTTTTTAAAAAAATCACTTCCATATTTACATTTGGGAATGGACAGATAGCTCATCATTGACACGTGCGTCAAAGAACCTCTTATATATTAAACAAATTTTAAAAATACGATGTCTATGCATCTAAAAGTGTATGCTCCGTTCACTGTCATTTCTATGAGATTCTTGTATTAGATTACGGATTATCTTTAGAACCACAGACGTTTGGATACATCGGTTAATTCCATCAGTCCAATCAGTCAAATTAATAGTACATGCCCACCGATGTAATTGAATAAAACATGCACAAAACAAGGAAATTGTGGTAGTTAATCATGACTATATCTACTGGGCTACACAATATTTTGCCATACCGTTAAATTGTCACGTTCACTAGTCCATCCTTTATTTATTTGTTTGAAAGATAACCGTTTCTTCCTGTGACAAATCATAATCATTGTCACTACTGGAGGAAAAGGACTGTTGTTATGTACATATCGTGTAGTCAAGTGGTTGTAGGAACTACTTTAAGCTAAGACATGCCTGTTTAGAGCCTTGTTTACTAAAATAAAATCTTAACACAACGATACTGAAATGCGTAAAGAAAACAGATACATGTAAGAGATAGAAATATCATGTAACGACAAGAATGTTGACAGCTGACAATCCCACACGGTACATAAACATGCATTATGTTGAAGTTTATTTTGTCGTCCTTGCGGTCTTATTTTTTAAATCTTTGTAAAAAATTGTAAAGTGATTTGATGTTGGATGTATTTTATACTTTGCATACCTGTTCTCTCACTATTGTTACCCTTGTTCTTATTTGAGAACGTGACATTACTTACTTGGATTTACGTGGCTGTTGTCGTCGGTCAGGAAGATACGTTTAGATTTATGTCAAACAAATAACCATATTATCATAGTGTTTTCTTCCAATGTTTATTCAGAAAAACACAACAATGACTGCATATAAAACGAACTGTTATACATCAGTATTCAACAATTTTAATCAGATTACATTAAATTTTGCAAACGTTTAATGTGGCTTGCTATACATCGTGTAGCATTATTCCCTGGTTTCACACACGTGCTCTTTCAAAATTACAAAACAAAAAATGGCTTACATAGGAGAAAGAAAGAAATAATAATGTTTAAACCCACATCCATACCATTATCATTATTTTATATCTAATAAATGGAAAGTAGCTAGACAGTAACGATAGTGAGATTCAACATTTTGTCATTCATTTGAAATAAACACATGACTATAAAAGCACTTTACTTTTAGATAAACTAATTTCAGTGAGAATCAGTTGGATTAGACCACAACACTAACACTTTCAACTTATTGACTTTAGAAACACTCCTATGAAGAACATTCAATGAACTGACATTTATCGGGTAAACACAAAAAATTATCTTCTAATTTCTTAACTATTCAAAGAAAAAATAATAATAATAAATAAAAAAGTAAACACATACGCACCTCCTCACTACAGATTTCCATTTATCACCCCTTAAACACCACAACAGTCAGGGCTAATTTGTATTTACTGATGAATATCTCCCTTAATCATCCTGTGGCCTTACTGGACACATGTACAATGCAAAATAAAATCTTTTTAGGAAATTTCTATAAGAAGACATCCATCGAATTACCTTATAAAAGTGAAATTTGAACTGTCATCATATGCGTCTTCATGTCATCTCTTTCACAATAATCTTATAACACTGACATTTTTTGTATCAACTTTAACAATGGAGTAAGATATTAAATAAAAGATAACCAAGACAAATTTTGCAAGAATCTATCTTACAAGAGTACCATAAATCTTGCCTCATTCTCACAATGAGTTTAAATGATTGTAACACATCGACATTACAACTTCATGTGTGACCATGTAGCTTCACTTAATAATACGTAATGCAATAAATCAAACGAAAAACGTTGATAGTGACTATGGAAGAGCTATATTTATAAGTAAGCATTTGATTGAAATATGCATTACCAAATATATATATACAAATGCTTTCAAAATATGCCTTCTTTGGCGCAAAGTCTAGTTTTTCCTCGCAGGCTTTTGGTTGTCTCATTGTGATTTTAAACAATTGTCACATCGCTACTTCTGACGAATAACTTAACACTTAACATTTAGAATTTACATTTGACATATGGGCAATGTTCCTAACCAATGGGTCTGATGTACTTTGCGAAAAGAGACTGTCGGTTGATAAAACACTCGCATCCTGATCGTACTTTCTGTGTATACACCTCCCAAGCACCTATCAAAATCTGCTGGCCATTCTGTATCATCATACGACATCCGCCTGGTCGTCTCCGTAACATATTTACGTATACAAAGCTTTGTTTACAGGCACCATGAGCTGTAAAAACAATTGCAGATCCCTTATTTCAAATTGTCATTGGCACAGGATCAATTTGTTGGAAGCACAGAAAAAAAGTCTACTAAATTTAGAAGATCTCATTATCATTAAGCAATACCCTTAACTATTACGTATTCGGTTTGTCGTAGCAATGAAATATTCTCTTTGCAATAACGATTTTATCTCAAAAAATTTTCTTTGAATTTTAGACAACAATGGGGAATATCTTGATGTTAAGGAATTGACAAAAGATCAAATATCTACGTTATTCTTCTCGGAAGATCCTACATCGGTTGTAACTTTCAGTGTTTGTAAAAGAAAACTAAATGCATTTTTTTCATCACATTTAAAAAGTAAAAGTAATTTTCACAACATTTTTGTAATGTCAGTTAAATGGAAGTTCTTAGTACACAACCAGCAGAAGATTTAAGTAGGACGTTATGATGACTAGACTGTCATCGTCATAAGAAAAACGACCAGTGTGAATGAAGCGTCCTAGCACTGGTTATGTAATGTACGAGACAGTGACTTTCTGGATTGTTAAATCATCACACATGGATACCCAGAGTGGGCAATAATGTCCCAGATCAATAACAATAAACAAAATTACATCATGTCTAAACTAGCCAAATGAATGTGACTTACGTGTTCCTCGGACCGTTAGACATGTCTTGTCATTTTGTCCACAGACGATTTCGTTCAGGTATGGCGGAAACTTTTCAGAGGATAAAGTAGTAGTAGCAGCACACTCGTCACACATGTGTAGAAATCCATCAGCTGTAGCATTGCCTTTCTGACGGCAGTATTGTATCACTGACGTGGAGCCTATGTCATCAACGAAAAATAGCATACAATATATTTACATATTGACGAGATGCGATAGGTCACAAAAAAGTAACTATCGGCAAAAACGATGGTTAGGATAATATGGATTTGCAAATATGTTTGGAAATACTCCAAATGATAAAGTGCTGCTTTGGAGATATCCAGAGGATTTGAAATGGCGAAACCAGCGTTGTGTTTATGCCATTGGAAACATTTACAAAATACTTTTACTATAAGGATAAAAAGATGTATTTGGGACAAATGTCAAATGTCATTGAAAAGAAGAGTTATAAAACGATATCAACAAGACAGACATTACTTTAATTTAAATCTTATGGATTTTTATAAAAAAAAATCGTACAATTTTGCACATAAGATGACATCAAACTGCTTATGACAACTGTTCAGATTAATTGATTTACCGTCTGTGCTTCGTATCACTCTCTGTGGACCAAAGCTGGACCCGGGATTGATCCGTTGTAATATGTGGGGATGAGTACTGATATTAAAACTGTTCATCAGGTCTTTCAAATCTTCGGAACTAACTGAATTTCCATGTAGTAATTGTTCTAATTGTTTTTTCATTTGTTCCAATTCTGACTTTAACGTTTGGTCATTTATTGCACTTTGTTGTTGACGGCCATGTGTACTAAGTATCGGATCTAAAAGCACACTTCCAAGCAGATCTGGCACTGGGGACGTTGTAGGTTCCACTGGTTCCGATGTTGCTTGCTTCAAAGCTTCTGTAGGTCCAGATAATGTTTTGTTTGATAAGTAGTCCTTTAACGCAGACCATTTATGTAAATCTTCTAGCAATGCTCGTTTGGTAATCTCGTTGTCTGTGACAGGATCAAAATCTAAGGTTCTGTCTATATCCTCACCCTTAAAAATAAATTTGCACAATGGTCAATACGATTTTATCAAGAATAATTCGCTACATGTTTCGGAAAGTGATGTTTGCTAATTTAGTTTTATGCAAATTCAGAATGAGGAAGCCAAATCGATCTGTGAATGATGATGAATTTCAACTCATTATCTAGACCATGCATGTAAATATTGTTTACTCGTATTATCGATACTATTGATAGCGGCAAACTTTCATTTGAATGTCTGCATATGATAATGTTGAAATTTATATTTATTTTTATTTCAAAATAAATGTACAACGGAAATAATTTAGTAACCTTTCGACACATTATCCATCATATTGTTCTGTATATTCAGACACACCAGTTCTGTACATTGCCATGCACAACCAACATACATACCTCTGTGTATTGTGTCAGTTGTAACCTATTCGGAAACTGCTCTGCAGCTGCTCTAGCTGTCGCCATAATGTTTGGGTTGAAAGTTCCACCACTCGCATGCAGAAGTTCTAACATTTGCTCGTCTGTCAAAGTCATTTTTCTTGCAATTCCAAGTGAACTAGACGGACACAACATAGGTACAGAGTGCGACAGCATGAAATCAAAATTAGGAATGGGAGCTGATGGTGTAGGGTAAGGCAAATTGGCTCTTCTGACTCGAATGCGTCTCCAAGAATCTGTAGAGATCATGTATTAATGTAAAAAAATTGACAAAAAGAAAATTATGATAAGTGTTCACTTGTAGATGAAAAACTCCAAAAAGAATGAGATCATCTTTCATATACTCGTTTGAAACGATACAAATGGCAGAAAAAAGTTCTAATGCAGCATATATTTTTATTTATAGTATGACAAAGCAAATAAGTATTAATAAAAATAAAAAGAATAAATAACTAGATAAATAGATAAAGAAAGAGCCCATTCCATTATGAAATACTAACCATTAAGAGAGGGATCCCCGGAGAATGAGCAAGAAACAAATCCTAGTAATCCAACCAGTGTGAGCAGCATCGTTCTGTAACGTAATCCAGGGTATAAGTGATCATTTGGTTTCATTTTAACGAATTCTCGTGTTCAGAGCTCGGCATTGCAGGAAGGCCCATTGGTGGTTTTTCCCACCGACGACATCGAGACAAAATAAAAATATCTGAATCTCAGGTTGATGATTTGGTCTATGCGCTACCTCCCCCACTAAGAGCGGAGCGGTCAAATGAAAGATATCTAGATTTGGTTAAGACCCCATGTGATAGAGTGAAGGGCAAGGTATAGCCCAGCGATAACATTTAACTACGAATCTATTGATTTGAATCCTGAATCTTTCAAAGCCTGCTCCCTTATCCCGATCCTTCGTAGTTAGGTTAGAATGATAGCAATTTAAGAAGTGTCACAAATAAAAGACACCAAGCCGTTTAAGTAAACATATTAAAGGTATTTATATTTTGCTTTTTTCGTGTTGTATAAGTCGTTTAATAGATATTGTCATGCAGTTGATTATTTCAGTAGTATATTAAACTAAAATGGAATAAAAGACTTACCATGAATTTGTTGAAAGCGGACCAAACTTTACATATTGATCAGTCAGTCAAAGGTATCAAATTAAATGATTGCTTATGGAACTTTCCCCAAATGTATGCGTGTAGGGCACGTGCGGACAACCTTTGTGACCTAACTAGGGAATGGACATTCGGATCATATAATGCATTGCATAAGATATATTTTAAAAACCAGTGATTGAAATAGGAATTACCGACAGCGTTATAATAATATTTCATTTTAGTAAATAGTGCATAAATACATTTATAAAAGATGTATTGTAGTTACACATATATTACAATTTGACATTATTACACAATTTGATGATGTTGAGAGTTTAATAAATACTGTATTACTTAATTAATTCCAGGACGCAAGCAAAATTAGCGCTAATTGCTTTGTATATGACGTCCTTTTAAAATGGACAGGTATGTGAAAGTTACGAATTCATTTTGAATTTTCCGCAGTTGCCTCGCAGGTTTCAAATTTAGGCCATTAGCATCCCCGGTGTAACATAAAAAGACGAGACTGTTAAATAATTTACTATTTTTCTCTATTGTATCTAATTCATCATCTTGTTTGAAAGATGCTATTCAATTCTATGACTTTTGGACAATTTTACTCATAATCTGAATATCACACAATCTGATGAATACATGGATGCTTAAAGTTGAATATCGAGAGTATTTATATACATATAATACATGATTGCATTTTATTAATTAATTGTGTTGAATGATGCAGTTTATTACTGAACAGATCTTCCTAAAAGCGATACCTCGTTTTGGTTAAGCACAACGTTCCATAACTCAAATGTGTTCTGAAGAATTACATTAAAACAAAAATGAATAGCATATTTTATAAACTTCGAATCTGATACAACATAACCATACAAATGAGTAAACTGCATAATGCAACTGTGTTGTGCTTTAAGCACTCGTTAGTGCATCTTCCGACAAAGAGCATAGGATATCACAGTATATAGCATTCTTACCTTTTATGTTGTCGATATCTGTCGGAGTTCTCGCAGTGATATAACTGGTATATATTGAACTGAGATTCTGTATAATTCGTATGGAGTATACTTTGAAGATGTATTTGGAACCTTTATACAGTTGATTTGGCGCATGACAAACTTTCCGTTTTCTTTTTATGACGTCAGTGATGGGAGATCGTGGAGGGGATTTCTGTTCTTTCACAGGACATCTAAAAATCTCCAACGCTCCATGTCAGCAAGGTTTCATTGGCTAATTTTAGGTACGTTGAGTGACGTTTTTGTCTTTTGATGTACTGCTATATAAAAGTATTTCTCTTTAGAGACAAACATTGTAACTATTATGATGGTGTAGTTGTATACACCTAGCAATACAAATGTCATGATTATCCGTAAGTCAACACATCCTGCAGACAGTGTGAATATACTTATACTCGTTATAAACTTAGAGATTAACTAGCATACTAGATACATATACAAACGTATTATGAGATCTAGTAGTTTTGACGGAAGTTAGGTTATCATTCCAAGTCATGCCGACAACTGGTATTAAAATTCTAGTGTAAATGTCATGAAACTATAGTAACATAGGAAATAAAAATGTGTTGGGATAACTTACCTCGAGTTTGTGTGTTGTGGTGTTGTGTTTCTCATACACCTTTTACAGGAAATCACGTACTTCTGGCTTAATGACACGGCGGGTACTATGATGAAAACTCTGACCTCTGAACCCAGCTGTACTGTCCGGGAAGTCGTTAAACACAGTTGTGATTGTTTAAAACAGTATTTCAGACACAATGAGTATTTGTTTATCCTGAAGTCGATTTTCAGGCTCAGCCAAGAGAGATTTTGACAATATCACCGAGAAATTGTTTTACAAAGTTTGAAGTGTGTATCCGGTTTGTATCGGTATAATTAAACTGTGAAAATATTGACTGGAGAAATATAGTAAGTTTCTGGTTTTTCTTTCACCTCGGGGTATAGTTTTGGTCTCACAGAAAAAAAAACCTTGCGATGTCCATGAACCCTTGCTTTAATTTCATCTTATACTAGTAAACTAATTAATCAGAATTCAATTTGATATTTTTGTCTAATGGATGTTACATAAACGTCCTTTTAAGTTTTTACCAAACTCTGACATATTGGTATGATTGCTTCACATTAAATGCTAATCTATTCTACAGTTATCAATACTTACTGTCCACCGTGAAGGCAATAATGTAACTAACAGATCTTGTAGGAACTGTTTGTGAACACTCCGGTGTTCTCTCTACATTTTACTCGTTGCTGATGTGTAACTTTGTGACGTATATCACATCAAGACGTGTTATACAATTGCACTTTGTATCGTGTGACGATATCAGGTGGGTTGGTTGTAACTGTATCTAATGATGGAAGCGCATTAAGATTGATAAATTAATTTGTCGTTACATATTTTGTTTATAAACGATTACAATATTATCTTTGTGAGTATGTAGTGGAAATGGAGTTTGGTTTAAATAATTTATCGGTACATGGACAAGACATGTCTGTTTTTTGATAAACTTGTTATGTTTGATGTCTTTTATGAAGCTGCAAGAAATACTCCTTATCTAAAGTGACAGTGAATATGGAAGCACAATTCAGTTCGCCTATTTTTGCAAATATTTATTTTCATGTGTTAATGCTACGATCTACACTCAATGCTAGAGCATTCCGCTGTGAAATTCTACTTGACTTCAGCTCGAGATATGCTTGGGAACTGATACATGGATAAGTTTAATGTTCCGTGGTGTACAGGATTTTGTTTTATTACTAGTCAAAATAAACAAAAATATTAAAAATTTTCCAATACACTTTGCAAAATGCCGTGTAAGGCGAAACCTCCGCAGTGCCGCCTATACCGAGCGTATTAATTTGACAAAAATACCAAAGTTACACCTGAAAACCTTTATTTAGACATTGTAGTACATTATCTACGTGGTGTCTGCTGTGGCGAAAAGAAAAAAAAAGTAACTTTTTTGTTTATTTCTGTTTATGTTCTTTGTACTGTTATAAGCTGACAGTAAATACTGATATTGTGTGTGGTGTTTTGTCTTTTCTTCACCCTTTAAGCGTTTTCAAACTAGTAATATTAATATACTTAGGATAATTAAGTCAATAAAAAACAAATATTGTGACAGATTCTGTTTTCTCTTAATACGAAAGTATACGCTTGTTTATAAGAACAACAAACACGTGTTCAGATCAGTGATAATTTTAATGATATACAGAAGTAACAATTTAACATAATATCTCTAAGACGTAATATTGAGTGTAGGATAATAAGACGGGACATTTTATGATGATAGATAAACAGTCCTTTAGTCATTTACCTGTGCCAATGATCGGAGGAAGTAATCTTCATGATACATTAGATAGGTATATGTTTCGTGTGTAATCTACAGTCAGCTGACATCTGTTTTCAACCGAAAAGCCGTGATAGCCTGGCTTTTCTTTCTGAAGCACGCATATTTTACAAAATTCTATGGTGTTTTTTGTTTTGTTTTTGTTTTTTAATATTGTGAAGTGCTCATTTGAAATGCAAACACGAGTCGAATTGAAACAAATATGTTATATAATTAGTATTTGTTAAACTCTCAAAGTAGAAGATATTTTTTGTGAGAAATATTATTAACAATTTTCATTGATAAGTTTCCCGCCATTTTTAATTTCATTTCCTTTTCAGCCAAAGAATGATCAAGTGATATCATTATTTGACTAGCAGATTGTATGAAGGTACACTAACAATTTATTATCGACCAATTTGTGTAGGTTTAATTCAGAAATGTATCGTATGATACTAATGACAAAAATGACAGAAATATACCGTTTGATTCTCGGCTACTCAAAAATTTTGGAATTTTCCATAATTATTATACATTTTATAACTATTAATTGTTTTTTTTTTTGTCAGCAATGGTTCCTTATATGTTCAGTGTGAAATGATTCTGAGGTGCAAAGTGATATAGAAAATTGAGAAATCTCACTGATCGTTTAACCTGTGCAAATTGATAAAACTGTTCCTAGACTATTTTTCACTAAATTCAAATAAATAATACTAAAATGTTCATATGTTCACATTCATGTATATCCCACTTACATTCCTCACTTACATTACCAATATAAAGCACTAATTTAATTATATCACAGAAGTGGATTCATCAACAAAATAAGCAATGACACAGGAGTTATGTCCCTTCCCATCTTACCACAACTACCTATAGAACATGGACAAAGTTATTACGTTGTTTAACATTTATAACACAATTTTATATCATTTAACAGAGAGTGAGTTTGGCAATGTTTGTTATGATGAAAAAGTACATATTTGATAACCTGAATATGCACCGTGACAGGAGGGACATATGACTTTCACCTCCGTGTCATTATATTCTCAAGATACTCCTCATAGGAAGTAAATCGTTTCATTTTCCTTTTGTGTTCGGAAACGAAGAAATAAGCTCTGAAGGGAGATAACCCCTAAAACACAAGTCGTAAACATGCGAAACTTTCAATGGAAGAAATGGAAGAAATTGCTTTCTGAGTGTGTTATCTGAAACACAAATATCTGTCATTGATTAAGGAGTTCAAAACAACAGACTTATTTTACTGTCTTCTTGAAATGTGTCGAAAGCTGTCAATTATTGATCATACCTATATGCTTACTTACAACTATTATGTATATATAATCATAATATACTATAATGAAGCGGAAGATATGATCTTTTCGCGGTATTTTCAACAAACAATATCGTGTTTTAAAGCATGTTAATACAAGGGATACACATTTATCTAGGCATATTGATGCCAAGGATGTATTTTATTTTTGTTGAATTCGAAACGTACTTAATGATTTAAAATATCTTTACACATGGTAAAGCTGGTTTTTAAAAATGTTCATGCACACTTTCACCGCGCACGACTAACGGAATCAGCTTCCTCGTCCACTTCCAAGTTATATTTCTTCCTCGCTCTCTCAAATATATCTGACATGTCGTCATCATCATCGCTTTCACTTTCTTCTGCGTAAAAGTCCGGAGTTTTTTGTCTTTGGTCTGTTTTTACAGTTGGAGCATCTTCTACAACAGGGCTCCTTGGGGTCAGCCCTGTATTGTTACCTATGAAGAGAGAATGTTACACTTAACACACCTGTATTGGATAATACACGCTAATACAACTATTATCGAGTACTTTGCTGCATACATGCGTCAAAAATATTTCTTAAGTGGTTTGATCCCGAATTCGAAATCACCATTACGTATTTCGAAACAAATATACAATTTAACATCGTTGGTGGTATATTCTTGGTTGTGCTAAAATTTTAACGACTATGGTATTTCCATAATATTTGTAAAGATAGCTAATTTAGGAAAATAGCGTGATTTTAAATATAGAATTACATACATAGAACTGTGTTCAGGGTTAAAACGTTCCCGTGTGATAACTTCAATACTATTAATAATACAATAACATCCCGACACAAAAACTTGATTTATTTCCGTATGGAGACAATAATGTATCCTGTTATTGCAATGAGATGTATATAGGCACATAGAGCTATCTTTACAGACAAGAAGTCGAATACATCAAAAGATAGCCTTGCACAATACTGACCAAAATGCAGATATCATAAAAACTATTATTAATGTGAGAGTCAATGATTAAGATAAAATGTTGGAATCGTCTACCATTGCCATGCACTATCTTTAACTCCTTCTGTGCCTCCTGTATCACGTCCTTTACGAACTTTTTCTTCTCTTTTATGTTTCCTGAAAAGACAAATGAACCAGAACTGTAAGTGATAGATAATTACCAGAAATGTGTCGCCTTATTTGTGTCATGGTGAAGTGAACGTTTTGTAAGGTCATTCGGATAATCCGGCCTCCATTTTTATGTTACAATAACAAGTGATGTAAGTTCATCAGGAGTAAAAATCAACCACTTTCATGTCTGACACTGAAATGTTTTCTTTGGTTTATTAAAAAAAAGTTATGAACAGTTTTTGACAAGCAATAAGCAATGTTTTATACCTCTCAAAGAGAACAAGCACATTATGTTTCATATAATAGCTATATTGAATTGTATGTGAATTATCCACGATAAAAAAACTAGACTGCCGTCAAGGTGCAGAGTGTTGAAATATACGTGAATAAATTAATTGACATGTCTCTGTACGACTGTATTATATAGTCATTTATCCCTAAAAGACAATGACTCGAAAAAAAGTCTTTGGCAAAAAGATTGCCATAGTCATGATTCAATGTACAAACATGTATGAAAACTAATGCACATTTTTAAATTGACGAATACACTGAAATCTTTGACACAAACCGGTCTTTTACAGTTAAAAACCTGTTATCGAATGCTATTCTACTATGGATTTAATTGCACCCTTGTAAGGCTTTCACATAAAGCATTTGACCTCTCATATTGTGAAGTGTGGGAATATATTAAACCGTGTTTTAACTATGTAAAGTAGCACGATACGATAAATAATGCATTAGAAAATGACATGTATTTATGGATGACTCGACACATTTTATTGACGTAAGAGCTAAATACACTACCTTCATATTGTCATGTTGTTTTGATTAAAAAATATATATACATGTATATGTGGATTATGCTACCAATAAACATATCATCAAATTTTTACAATTTTCACTTTTGATATATATTTAAGCCTTTTTTTCATATTCATGATGGTTTGTATGTTTTAGTTGTATTTGTTAGAAATTCTACAAAGCAAGTTATATGGAAAGTGAAAGTTGATACAAACAGTAGAGTTCTGTCTATGTGTGACATTCACTATTGCTGTGAGTGAACATGAACATGATATTGTGAGCAATCATAATTGTAATGTAATACAGTGAATTTCATCATTCGATAAAACATCCGCATGATGGAGTAAACACATACAGTATGATAACTTGGTGCAGTGGATAGTGCACTCGGCTATCACCAAGCTTTTGATTCCTTATCAAACATGTGTACACCTGATTTTCTTCATACACTGAAGTTGTCCGTCGATGGTAACGACGAAGTAGTTTACAAGTTCTCAACTAATGATTATTAGAAAGGAGTTGCGTTTATATAATTTCAAAGCTAGTTTATACGAAGGATATCAATATCAGTATAGAATAGAATAGAGAATATCTAGGCAGACATTGAAAGAATAAATGACAAAGACAGTAATATCTTAATTTAAATCAGTTTGAAGTGATGTTGGTAAAATGAAACACGAATAACTTATTTAGAACAAGTTAACAAAGCAGAAGAATCTGAAGGTCAAAAAAACTGACTCCTTGTTCATATACATATAGTATATCACTGAACGCAGGAAGTTCATTAATAAATATGATGGTGACTTCCAATACGAGATATATCAAAGACAAAATACATTGTCACATATGATAGATAAAATATGCATAACGCTGTATATAAATTCGCAAAAAAAAAAAAAAAAAAAGATCGTCAAGAAGACATATTTTTTGCTGTATCTTTTGTGCAACTCTTTCATTCGGTTTTACATTGAAATATCTTTCTCTGCCAATATTTCGTGTTTTTTACTACAGGTATGTTGAAAGATGCCAGAATATAAACGAATACTGAACCATGACTAAACAGATTAAACGGATCTAGATGATTCAGAGAGTAAATACATAGATATAGAGAAAACTAGATAATGTACTCGACAAATTGAACAAGATTATGTTTTTTATGTGAAGACGTTAATTATATAGTGAAATGAGTCACTCAGATTGAGAAGAGTTTGTGACACGCAGACGTTGTATGTTTACCTTCTTCTTTTGGCGCGATTATCACGCCCCCTATTGATAAATAAACAAACCATTCGGCTTAGCCCTTTGTTGCTTAGGTACGTGCAAATAAATATCATTTCAAACATTAAATGCATGGCAAAGTTTAAATAAATTTAACTTGTTATAGGAAGTAATAATAAAACAATACGCTGATTCTGATCAAGATAACTTAAGCAATTAACTAAAACAAGAATGTTACCCGTAAAACTTAGAATATTCATAAGGTACGTGTATGAAATATACATGTGTATAAAACTATGGGATACATTATTTTATATCCTTATCAATAAAAAAAAAAACTGTTGCCATAGAGATTAAGATGCATAAACGACTATTAGCAATATGATTTTTACTCGTAATTACAAATTAAATATGTAGTGTTCTATCTTACAATTAGGACCACAATCAATACAATCTGATGTTATTATATACAATTATTAGTCTTATTACGTTTAAAATCAACAAGCAATTATTATATTCATGAATGAAAGCCAGTTCACCAACACATATCTATAAACACTGTTTCTTCATGGCCATACGTATATATAGTTAACATATTTAACAATCATTGTGTTAATTACAACATCGAAACAGCATCTCAACATGAACTTGTACATGAAAGAACACCATGGTGATACATGTACATAGTGTATGTGAAATCAACAACCTTATATAAGTTGAACATTATCTCATTCTCTGTCTTGTTATTGACAAGACAGTGAAAAACATTCGTAAATTTGGATAATTGATGATTTTATGGCAGTATAGGCAGTACGAACACTGAAGCTGACAAGATAAATGTGGGGTTCAAAATTGGATCATTTAACAGTCTTTCAGTGATCTAGATTAAAATTTTTAGGTAGATATATTTAGATTGGCCACATATATATTATATCATTCCAAACATCTGATATTTTGAGCATCGAATTAACGGGGGTATATTAAAAATTCTTACGAAATAAGAGTATCAAAAATTTAGTTTTCTGTTCATCTATTTAACTGAGGTGTAGATTATAAAACAGTGGCGACATGTGATTTATGATAAATGGCAGATATCAATAAACATATATCTGTACGATGTTCTGTACTATACAAATGACAAACCCAACAAAATTCACCACGGCACAAATTTACCTTTCTTTGTCCTCTGAAAATGTTATTAAATTACATTGTTTCATTAATAAACATGCATAGCCGACGTCCGATTCTTCTTTCACAACCTAAAACTAATGTAATAGAATAATATCTAACATCCTTTTATTCTTTACACGTGTGTTAAAAGAAGAGACGTTGCTGCCTCTCAATCTTTCTAGTGGGTATCTGGTTGATTAACATTTGATTATATACGAACAACACAAAATGTTTCCAAACTTGTGATGTTTTCAACGAGCATTTGATAACTGCAAATGTAGAGAGTTTGATTTATATTTAGATTTTAAGAGTCCTGAGCTATTTACTAAGAAGTGGTGATGGCGACACCATAAAACTTACCTTCATCATCTTTAACATCTAAAACGACTGTGTCGATCCCCTCCATCCTGGGATCTTTGCTGTTTGTGCTCCACTGTGGTCCAGTATTAACATCAAACATGTCTGAAAATCTCTTTTTATTTATTTTGCTTAATTGTTTCCCGTCGATGATAACCTTTGGGTTCTTTTTCTTCCGCTTGAGTTTCACTGCATATTCTGGTTCACCGTCAGGTTCTTCTGGAAGACCATACTGGAATCTATTCATTTTTTCGTGCTCAAGGACTCGTGACGTAACATATTGTGTATGGAAACGATGCCAAGCCTCGTCTTCGAATCGTTGTCGCAACTCCTTCAGTTGATTCGCTTGTCTCATCTTGTCCATATATTTTTTTGTTTCCTTTTGTTGTAACTCATTCATCTGATGTTTGGCCATTTCGACTTGGAACTGTTCCAGTTTCTTCATAAATTCTCGTTGTCTTGCTTTCTTCGCAGTAGGTTTATCGTATACCTGTTTAATACCTTGATAGATTTGCGCCTCCCGCCTGTTGAGAACGTATTCATTTTCATGCCATGGCGGCTGTTTTGACCTCGTAGCGAACACTGTAAATGCTTTTTTGAATTCCTTCGGCCTTTTTTTACCACTAGCACTTTTCAATGCCTCTCTTGTGTTTGGTTCACCAGTATAAGCCATCATTACATCAGTCTGTGTATTTGTCGAGGGCTGATATGTTAGTTCAGCCTTTTCTTCCTCCCATAGATAAGTATTAGTTCTATAAATAGATTTATCTCTCTCTAAATGATACGATTTTGGCCTCGAAGAGTCTTGTGATGATTTATGGGTTCTAGGTGTTATAACTACTTCCTTTTCCTTTGCCTTTTTGTCTCTAGAATACATTGGTTTTTTATGTAATTTAAGTTTAAACACTGGTGGCTTGTTACTACTTCCGGTTGTCCGTGAGGACGCAGAGTCTGAGTTTATAGTCACTGCCTTTGGTTTCACCGGTGGATTTTGACGCGTAGTTTCGTATTTTCGTGCAGGTGCATGCCACCGGTACGGACTCCCTTTCGACACATTACTATCTGTGATTGTATCGTCGGTAGTTCTAGACTGTGGTGAAACATCAACTCGTTCCCTGAAATACGAAACATACCTCTATGTAGCTCTAGTTTGAAGCAATAAACGTTTGGAATTAAGATATCGAAACGCTGCATGATTGTTTCAAATATGTGAACATGATGTTTTCTAAACTAAGTTGTAATTTCATTCATGCAATTGGCAATACATTTTGTTGATGGTTCAGAAAATGTATCGTATAAATTGGAATGAAATTACAAATAGGTGAGGTATCTTATGATTTATTGAAAGTTACTGTATTGCGACTATTTTATGCATACTAAGCAAGAATTATTAGAATAAAGTGGAATTTCTGACCAACTACCTCTTCTCGAAATTCTCTCTTTCAGAATCAACTTGATATCACATTGCACTGCACTAATAGTATATGGCTACATTTGCTACTTCATCACTATTGGTGATTAGGCTATTCTTGTATTTTATGTTCAAATGATCTAGAACGGCTTTTTTGCATTCAGTTTAAATAAAATGATAGACCAATAATATTCCATGTCGTTAGGAAGTACGTTCCTCAAATCTATAATCAGTGTTCTCACTTATATAATCGAAAGCAATTCTCTTAATGAAATTGTGCCCGATCAGTAATTTAAATTTGAAAACAAGATAATTTATTTTTATTTGTTTAAGGCACATGCGCCAGTGAACACGTTTTAGAATGGACTGACGGTGTAACTTACAAGCATTCTACCTGTCCGTCCTGTATATTGTACACACTTACTTGTTATTGTCGATTTTATTGTTTTCTTTTTTTCTTTCTGGGCGTGTCCTAGTATAGGTTGCCACGAACTTTCCATTATTCCTGAAAAATCAAACCATGGAGTTAGTACTTTATCTTAGTCGTTATTGATACACTTAACGTCATCTCTATAAAGTAACAGTTATACTTCATCTCAATACAGTATTCAACTTAACTTCATCTCTAAACAGTATTCCACTTAACTTCATCTCTATACAGTATTTCACATAACTTCATCTCTGTACAGTATTAAACTTAATGGTACCTATTAGTTGGACACTGGGTTACACGAGATAGAAAGCATGGTAATTGTTCTGTAACATGTTACTACTATAATCAGTAATATATAGTTATGCTAAACCACGTGGAATACCGAACAGAACTCTTATAGCATACACCACAGCATGTACTACATTGTTTGTTTTATAATCTGTTGACTCGCATTTACCCTCTATCTGTTAATTACTTATCATAGATACAAAGTAGACGAACTAGGAGTTATCACGAAATTAATTTATGAACTTGATTAGGAAAAGTAAAGTTACTTTTGAACGTTTTCTTTAACCAACGTTTGTTGCGCTGGCTCCTGTGTTGGTTTGGTGTTTTCTTTATTCGATTGGGATTTCACTGTAGCAGCTACAAAGAAAACATTAAATAATATCCATTGGTAATAGTAAATGAGAATCATGACTATCTATTTCATGTTTATATAAAAAGATACCTTTCCTTTACAAGAATAAAAATGTTAAATTTGATTATGGCACTATTTCCAGTAATCGAAGAACATGATTATTGTGCTTGTTATAATAGTTTAGACCATTTTTCATATATAGTGGAGATGTTCATATTGAAAAGGAGTATTTTTTGTAACAGCCAGTAGTTTGCTTCCATCAACATTAAATTCTTAGCCTGAATGGATGATGGGAAATGCTGTTGGATAATACAAGGTTTCCTATTGAATCGAAGCTTAGTCAGTCATCGTCCAAATCAATCACTAGTAATACATAGTGTAAATTGTGATTGGAGGACTGAGTGAGAGCAATTGATAATGTGACTTTTCAGATTAATTAATTGTTTGGCCAAGTAAACACCTATATATAGAGAACTAATTTCTAACAACTACAGTAGGAAAAGAGTAAGGCTCCGATTTAATAGAACGCATGAGTAATTATGTTAGATCTATTATATGCGAAATCCGTTTCGTTCATTTCATTAAAGCAAAATATTTAAAAGGGAAATGAAACTGAGAATGTCACATAATATGTTAAATATATTGAATGTACGAATGTCCATTTAAGCAAATATATATATATATATATATATATGCATATATAAGTGCTTGACGTATATATGTGACAATAACTTGAAAGCATTCTATGAAATATTAAATAGTTGTAAAATACTATGCATACAAAGATACCTCCTCTACAAGGGCTTGATTGTTGAAAATAGATACTCAAACCTAACTCAATGGACGAAAACACTGGCATGGTGCTGCGAGGCATTCTTTTTAACAATATGGTTACTGTACTTACCATCACTTTTAGAAGTAGTGGATTTTCCCGACTTGTTTTGGTCAATAGAGGAAAGATTTTCTTTGAGAGGGGATGAAGGAGGTTTGTCCTCTCTCTTAGTTTTGGAAGGTGAGGAAGGCAGTTTATCATCACGTTTTGATTTAGAAGGCGAGGATGGTAGGTGATCTGGTCTCTTTGTTTTAGAGGGTGAGGTAGGTGGCTGGTGGGTTGCTAGAGTGTCATCTACAGCAAAACAACACACAGGAACAAACGTAATATGTATCGGGCAACACATTATTAATATCTGGTTTGTGAAAATAACAAGTCAGTGACTGATCCTATATGTCTGTTTATGCTCTGATGAATAAACATTTCGTAAGATATGTATACACTAGTATATGCTTCCATTGTAAATATCAAAACAGTAACTTTAACTTAAATATTATCAAACATGTTCACGAATCGTTGGAAACTGATCACTTGTAATCACTGTAAAAACGAGATATTTCGTAGCTTCGTTTAAGGTATGATTACGTTTGTGTTCCATATCTTTGATGAATGATGTCTTTAAGACTGTATGAACGACCAAACTATGTTTGTGTCCATCCTTATGTAAGTCCGATGGCTAATTTACAGAAATGATTTATTTAATGTTTTACATATATTTAGTCTTCATTTCTCACACGTGACAAAGGTTTGAAAACGCTGTATATTGGTATAATATACAGGCGAATATTGCTGTGATGCAAAAGAAAATGTTCTTTCGTGCATATACAAACCTTTTCGGTTCGTCCGCCTCAATGATGTAGATGATTTATCTAGATTAAAAGTATAGGTTGGATTTTGAATAATGCTCGTTTAAAAACTATAAATGATACAAGTTCCATTTCCATTACATAAATTTGTTATTAAATGGCGTCATGATCACCTTTGACAAGTACCTGTTTGATGTGAAATACAGTGAACAATTGGTGAGATCTGGAACAAAATAATGTTTGTTCGTATTCCAGCCTACAGTTTCATTAACTGTAGATGACATTTATGACCTATACAACATCTTTTGTTGAGACATTTTTGCCTACTATACACTATTGTGGCGGATTGGTTTCCTGAACCTGAAGTCATGTCAATTATAGTTAGATGCTGTTTCTTTATCACCGCAGTGTTTGAGTCAGTTTATAATTCTACAAGTGGCCGAAGAGGATAACATACTTGCTTAAAACACTACCAATGTAGTATTACTCTGAAAGATGATCTTCCCTTATTCGATATTGACTTTTTGTTCATTATGGGTTTAAAATCGTTAAACTCCTTGAAATGAAGTATATTCTTTATTCAAAAACTGAAGATTGTGAAATTATATTCTGTCCTAAAAATTGAGCACCACGAATCAATAAACATTTATTACTTTATTCTTTATTTATTATTGCCATGGAAACGTACCTGTGTTTTTCTGTGATATGTTCGGTATAGACTGTGTATTTACGTCTGCTGTGGACCTCTTTGACTTTTCTGGACTGTGTGGCTTACTGCTCTGGCTGGCGTCATGTGACGTAACCAGTCCGCCATTTTGTTTGGCGGGAGGAAGGGAAGGTGTGGAATCGATGCGAGGCTTGCCAGATGATTTAGCGCTACCACTGGTAATCCTGAAATACATACAGAATTAATCAAGTGTCAATAACTCCAAGTTAATATCTTTACAAGCTTAATAACCTTACAAGTAGGTCATTAAATCGGTTTTTGGTCCTTTATTACTGTTCGGGAATGTTTACTGATAGGTAATCAAACCCATGAAATCTAACTCAGGATTGATAACATGAGTGTGTGATATGAAAAAAGGCAACTCGGATAGAACGTGTCTCATATGGTATTAATATCGCTCCTGAAAAAGTGATATGGATGAAAGTGATTTCAAAAATCATAAACTGAAATTGAGAAACCGATATAGCAGTTTGTGTTCAATCTATGCCTTATAAATACATTCTAAATAATGACAATTGTTCCTTATGTATTAATATTTTGAATTTTCTGGTATTTCTTTGGAATTTACGTTACTAGGTGGCTCGTGATTTTGTTCACATTATTATTAGACGTATCACGAGTAAACTTGTAAATGATAACTAAATGACACAACGTTTATAATCTTAAGTTCAATCCGAAGCTGAAATGACATGACCGACAGACCAATCGATCGTATAATCAGCAATACATAAAACATGTGTACTTTAAAGGTTTGTTACGTGTAAACAAATAAACGTCTTGTATTAACTCCATTACATACCATACATGCATCACATTGTCAACAAAAGAATTACATAAAGCATTGCAGCTAATATACTTAAATGATCAAAGTCTGTGCGAATGAGTTCACAAGTGCAGATTTTGTATTTCCTTCAAAGACAATATTTTACTGCCTAATCATTGGATTTAAAATCAACCACCTACTGAAGGAGAATTAAGTACCATAAAAGACTTGCAGTTCTCCTTTTTCACACACCAATTTTGGGGTTCAAATCCTGATCTGTAAAGAATTGTTAGCTTTGGACATAGATGTATATTATTACGCTATCAATTCGAAAAAAAAATCAATTTCCTCATAGAAATGTATAATGCCTATTTAAATATATATAGATATATCCACACTTTCATTAATCATTATACGTCTAATTTAGCAGTTCATGTGACTTATTACATGTCTTGTTGTCTATTTCAACATGCAGATGGTGGAGTGGTAATCGAATTGATATGGAGTTATTTGTCAATACCACGGGTACATAAGTGTGTTTGAATGTAAAGTGATTTTCTGTTTGTAGACACTTGAATGTTAAACACTTTAAACAGTTTCGTGGTATACGTGCTACGTCAAAACAAGATGGTGTGTTTATCAAGGAACATTGCATTGTCTAGCCCGTTCGAAAATCACATAAAAAATGTATATCCAAATTTGACGATGTGTACAGTCTTTTCAATAGTCAGAGACACATTTACGAAGACGGTTGTCAATAGGGACACAACGAGTGAAAGGGTAAAATTCGAACGAAAAAATGTCAAGATCTTTTAGTGTTGCAGCAGGTTTAGAAGATTTATTTTGATGTCTCAATCGATGACTGTTTATAAGAGGACTTGGAGGAAAACCTCTAATTCTGTATCTGTTCAATCTAAGTCATTGCCAACGACCTTGCATTGCAATGGCCAAACTCTTGGTCTCTTCAATGTCCCATAAACAGACGGCACCTGGTAAACAACCCAGATCTGCAAGGGATTTTCCATAATGTTTCCTCTCTTACGTCATGCAGTGAGTTATATTCTTTCCCTGTCACAGATTTTCCATGTCTGTATAGATAGACATCATCAATTCTGTTTATACAGATCCAGATAAATAAAAATCATTATATTCTGATTTGAAATGGAATTTGTGTTGGTGGTAAGAACATTTAAACATGTCCTTGTCACAACACGTTGGACTACATAACCTCAAGGGAAAACCCAAGTGTCAAGTTTCCAGTTCCTAGTCTTTTTGACGTATCGGTTACAACATACACACAGATGACGTATTGCTAAGTACAATGTACATGTACACTCCTGTAGCGGAAAGTAAACACTAACTTGTCAATAACTACACAATCATACTTGCATACACTCAAATATTTACTATAATTTTCTAATGTTAGATATATTCTTTTGAGCAATGGAATGAATTTAATCATACTGGCATGTTTTATATATGTTTTGATTTATGATTTCAGTGTACCATGAACACTTTTGATGAATAATTATCAGTGAACCATGAATACTTTTGATGAATAATTTCAGTGTGGTTTCGTCTTTCCCCAAGCCACTTTACCCTTTTTACTTTGGGTGTTATTCATCTGGTCCCGTGTATGTTGTCCAGTAAGATAGCCACGAGCTATAACAACGAGACCATGAAAATGACCTTGGCTTTTAACGGGACAGTAAACCCAACAAACAAATAGTTTGATCTGACCATTGTTATATAAACTACAATAACCACACTTAGAGAAGGGTTTGTTTGATCGTAACGTGAAATCACTGTTTATATCACATGGACAGGTTGTCTTTTGCGTAGAAACGTATTTGACCAAACAGGTAAATGATAGATATCAGAGAAATACTAATTCAAATATATCACGTTTGTTATGGTGACACAAATACAAATACCACATTGATTTGTAATACGGATGTATGCTATATTTAGAATTTTGTATAAGGTGTGTAATGAAAAGATAAACTACATATACGTTGAACAGTCCATCAATTCGTACCTACCAAGCGGAAAGGCTATAACAGGAACACACTTACATTTTGGTATAATTAAGGTGAATTCTTAACAAAACATATTCACCAGCTCACCTATGGAATCAACGTAATAGTTTGAAATCACATGTATTCACAGATTAAAATAGAGCAAACAGGGACTCGAATTGTAGTTAAGATTTTTATCTCTTTCCTTCGACATATTTGATTTAATTGTACAATTTAATTTCCATACCAATAACTGTCAGTCCGATTTTTACCATAAGGTCGCCCTCATGCCATTCACACTAAATTACTTGCTCTGTATTTCTGTGGATGTTATTATTGAAACCTGAAGTTAACAATAGTCTGGTGAATTGAATTTAAATCCTGAAACAGAATTAAATATCACATATATTGTTCACTAGTGCAGACATTTGTTATTTGGTAAATTTATAATCATGTTTTCCTAGTCAGCATGATCAACTTAACGATAAAAAATCGTTGCGGTAGGTTGTTGTGCACAAAATAATTGAAACGAATAAACAAATTGATTGGCACGTAGTATACAAACACAGGTATGAAGTTGAACAAAAAAAAATAGTTTTTGAAATATCTTAAAATGGTGCCTGATTATAAACCGTTGAACTATGACAACCTGGCTCATTTCAGTATGTAAAGAAGTTTTGTATTAGCTGGCTTAGTAACGGAGAGTTAAAGGGCAACACATATATAATAACTTTACTGGGTTTACACTATACATGATTCAATTTAGATGAGAACATGTTGAATACGTATTGGTGGATATGTAAGCAAAGGAACGTCACTCATCATATATTGCCGCAACACTTGTGTGAACATGTACAAGTGACTGTACTCTGCCAAAGTATTCATTTGAGTAGGACCTTTTGAGTGTTAGCGATATATAATTCAACTTAAAAATAAGTTAAGGAAATAAAAAGGTACAAAATGAAGACAGCGGGGTTAATTAATGATCTATATTTGTAATCACAATGTAGTTTTAACGGCGGGGTTAATTAATGGCCTACATTTGTGATAACAATGTAGTTTTAATGGTGGAGTTAATTAATGGTCAATATTGTAATAACCATGTAGTTTTAATAGTGGGGTTAATTAATGGCCTACATTTGTAATAACCATGTAGTTTTAATGGTGGGCTTAATTAATGGTCAATATTGTTATAACAATGTAGTTTTAACGGCGGGGTTAATTAATGGCCTACATTTGTAATAACCATGTAATTTTAATGGTGGAGTTAATTAATGGTCTATATTGTAATAACAATGTAGTTTTAACCATTATGATATGTAAGGTGATATCACAGAAGACGGTTTATAACGTTTTGCCTCTGGAGAGGATGATATCGGATGGAGTGGTTTTACATCTGCAAAAAATCTGTTTAAAACATTTTACTCAACAACTCCAACGAAAATTCACCCTGTAGTTATAAGTAATATTTTGCCATTATTACCAAGAATAAACTTTGACATATTGAGAAAAATCCTATCAAGCATTTTCATAATTTATATTCTCTATTAAACCAAAGTTGAAATTTATACTGTTTACGGTTGTTAAGGATTTTAGCAATGTGAAGGATTTTAGCAATGTGAAGGATATTTGTTCCATTCAATACTCATCCTAGTCCCCCCCCCCCAAAAAAAAAAAAAAAAAAAAAAAAATAAAAAAATAAAAAACTAGATAATTGAAAATGAAATAACAGACACGTACATTTGTAGTTCGATAATAACTACAGACATTGGGCGATCTTTTCATTGAATTCAAATAAGATATTGCGTTAAATCTGACTTTTTCTCATCATCTATCAAAATTCTGAACCGACGTGGCAGCTGATATTTTCCTTTTTCTAATGATGTTTCGGAGATAATGAAATGTTTTTGTTAGAAAGAAAAATATCGATGTGTTGATAGAATCTGAATTCAGACTATGCTGAAGCGGAAACGATAGATTTACACATAGATCTATCGAACATACACAGCGAATAAGACCAGGTGTTCCTTGTTATATTGTATAACAACCCGCTGTGATAACAAGTAAATTCATCAATAACAATCATTATATTACCTGCTGAGATTTCCACTTCCGCTGTAACGGGAACCAGACGTAAGTGACATTTAAACGAATATATCTACTTCCGGTACTTCCGAAATTAAAAAATGCTGTTCTTCGTTTTGTACTTATTCCTGCGGAAGTAACATTCCACGTCGAATCAGTTGTTGATCTCCACTATTTACATGGACACCGTTATGGTGCCTGTCCACAGGATGTAGGAAAACAAAGATGGCTCATTACAAACAGGTATTTAAAAGACAAGTACAAAAAGGCTGTTGGATATATATCACACTGTGATTTTGTCTCGTGCTTATATTCCATGCATTATAATGGTGTTTCACATTCCGGATAGTTTAGGTGACGTTTGAAACAATATAATGTCCGATCAGCAGGTGTATTGGTTACTTATCACGATTAATCTGGCATCAGATGTTCCGTCTGTGATACAATGTAAACAGTACTGAGAAATGTCATTTAAAACATCTGGTGTGTATTATCTACATACACGCAACATCTCCACAGAAACGGTGACACAACGCTCCCTCGTCGCACTCCTAAAGGTCTGTTTAAATGTCTGATTCACACCTTCAAAGTGGATTAACCCCACAGGTGATGATATAGGAATGGGCTTCCGATTCCGTATTACGGCGTGAACACCTCTCCTCTTTCTATGTCGTCCCGTAAGGTTGTGTTGATATTTACTTGTTGTTGTTCAGTAAAACCCAGTGTTTAAATCAAGGACCATAGTCATCACTTTGCAAGTTTATTCAGCTGTCAAAACATGATTGACGTAAAATTGATTTATTTTAATTAGATTTATTTTTCTTCGAGCTATTTGAAGTAACATATGAAGTGGTACAATGCAACGGTTGAATGCTGATAAATGTAAACGTCCATGATCGTATTTCTATACTAATATAGACATGGATAAATACTGTTTATGTATATAATGATGGGAATTTGATATTAACAAAGGTTTCGAATTTATATGAACCAAATCTTTAAAAGTACTCAAAAAACCGTAAATTTGAGAAATGATCTGCAACATTATGAATAATTGTCATTTTGATGTTTCTATTGCTTTAGCCATTTGTAAAATATCGACTTTTGATTTCACTTTCGAAACCGATATTTGTGATAAAATGAGCTAATGACAGCAAGACTGGTACGTCGACGTTAGTCTTGATTCAGATTGACTATGGACAGTCAGGTGGAGAGATATTCCATTATCATTTAAATTGTCAGGAACTTATCGTATGATTTGGCGTTTAAAGATATGGACCCAACGTTGCTCTCTCCAACGCCCTCCAAACGAACATCTTTTGTACTAGCGCTCTAAATGCGTACACAAAAGACATAGTTTGTGAGAATATTGTATAATAAATACGAAGCGGTCGTTATAGATAAATCTAACGATAAAAAACATCAAGAAATATTAAAGTATTATCAGAAACACATTATGTTGTTTCATGTTTGAAAGTTAGGTTGTTAAGCGTCACAAGTCAGCCGGCTTTCGTACTTGGCAATAATAGATCATGTGATCAGTACGGGCGGTATAATGTTTATATGGTAATGTAAATGTGAAAGTAAGTGAAAGCATAACTGACTGATATACATCATACTGTGACATATATCACAACCTATCGATGAGATGGTTTCAGGAGAGTCGTTAGATAACATCAGTGTGTGGTATCAGTTGCCATATAAGTATCGTAATTCCCATTTAAACAGTGAGTAGGCTGATTTCCTACCATCCTTGACTACAACACGATGCAATTTATTTGCAACAAGACAAATGGATATTTCACATTCCTTCATTTTAAAAAAGAAATCGTTGCTTTCAGTTTTCAAACAAGATTCCTTCAGTATAGTATAAGTCTTAATTAACACGTTCTCTCAAACAACACACTTTTAGCACACCCCTGTTCCCGTTCCACATGTTCCCTTACAGTGTTCTGTATTCTCTTCAATAGTGCATTATCAGTATATTACAGCATGCTTTCAGCACATTCAAACAATACACTATCGGTATATAACAGTATACTTTCAGCATATTTTTTCAAACAGTACACATTCAGTATACTGGTATTTTAGTGCACAAACGATACATTTTCAGTATATAACAGTATGCTTTCAGCATATTCTTTCAAACAGTACACATTCAGTTTACTGGTATTTTAGTGCACAGACGATACATTTTCAGGATATAACAGTATGCTTTCAGCATATTCTTTCAAACAGTACACATTCAGTTTACTGGTATTTTAGTGCACAAACGATACATTTTCAGTATATAACAGTATACTTTCAGCATATTCTTTCAAACAGTACACATTCAGTTTACTGGTATTTTAGTGCACAGACGATACATTTTCAGGATATAACAGTATACTTTCACATATTCTTTAAAACAATACACTTTTATTATAAAGGTATTACAATTTATTTTTTGTAAAGCAAGACCTTGTGCAAATTGAAGGAAAAAGACATTCAATAGGCGCATTGAATGGCTGTATTCATATCCGCAAAAGTCCATTGGTTACAAAATGTATGCTTCATTTACCTTTGAAAATAAGCAATCAGATGCCAAATAACGTATGTATAGGTAGTGTTAGTATATGTATACAACATATAACCATATAAGAATTTTAATAAGTGTCGTATCACTACCTGCTAGAGACGGTAGTGTTGGATTTCATTTAAACCACACTACCCGATATTTGATTACACCCAGTTAACTAACATTATGTCTGGTCTGTCTTGGTGTGTGGTGACATTGTTTGTAAACAAATAAATGATATTATCAAAACATACTAACCAAGAAGGTGCGATCATTGTCTGTTTAAACATAAAGAAATATTCACAATTGAATAACCATCAACTTAAAATTCATCATTTACATCGCACCATTCAATAAATGTAAACTTCAATTTATGATGCACCTAATGTGGTGCCATTCTCTGCAAACAATGCAACAATGCCGTCCTTTTCTCAGGATGCATAGGTGTTTGATTACCTCATCACTGGTCACATAAAACCATGTGTTTCATATCATAGATATGAGACAACGTAAACAAAACAGTTTGATGAGGTACGTACAGATTTATATATATATCTTTTTCAGCTTGTGAACTAAATGTATCAGGGAAAGGTCAAGTCATAAACTCAAAATATCCTTTCAATATATAAGGACTTTATAGAATTCCACACAAACACACACAAAAACACACATATATATATATACACACAGATATATGTATGCACACAAACATTTATATATACATACACAAACATATATATATATATATGCACACAAACATATATATATATATACATACACAAACATATATATATAGACAAATAGATAGGTGATTTTAATATATATATGAAGAGAGTTAACCATGTTATTTTATATTTTCATTCCATTCATGACACTTCGTACTGGAATATAAAATCAAAATAATACGACAGACACTGTTTGTCGTCAGTCACAAAAATGACGTGAGATATATGCACGTGTGATTGGAAAATATCACTAAAATCAATTATTTTATTATTTTTTCCCCTTATTACGATTTGGTGAAACATCCGTTTCAAGAATACATTACGGCTAACGGTATATTGGTGAATACTATATTCAGAGTCATATATATAATCCATCCGCTACCTAGTGTCCTGCCAAAAGATTTTTTCTGTATGACCATTCACAATTTAAAGCTCCCCGTCAACTTGAAAACCTAACGTCATACGATTCATTTTGAATTATTTCAGCCTGGGCAAGTAATTAGAAAAGTAATGATCTAGCGTTAATCCTATCAATCATATCACACATAACAGGCTATTTTTTCTCACACTATTACTGTAGATTGGTCACAAACACGGCTACATTGCAAGTATAAACTCTAAACAATTAAATATGGTATACAGCATGCATCCGGCAATGTAACTTATTCATAAGCATTAACCTTGATAAAATACGATAATCTAAATGTGAAAATACAATGGCTTGTGAATGTACAATCATTTGTCCTATATTTAAATTCTTCCATGACGATAAAATACAAACGAATTTTGTAAAATATTATGGGACATTATGATATGAATATATCCATGATAGTCGAAAAGAATGGATAAAAGAATAGTTTGGAACAAAATTTAAAGGTTCCATATTGTCATTTGTTATATATCGTAACCAAACACCAAGGACTCAGTGAGGCAATGGAATAATGACCGTCTTCATTGATTCATTTTATAGTAAACGGTAAAATTTATACACTGAACTTTTAAGGGCCTCACATTTCAACCGAGTTCGTTTACATCTGATGTCAAATTATTTTAGAAGTTCAGTATACAAAAGTACGAAATGAGTTAATTGTGTTGGTACATGTAACTTCGATTTGATTTCTCATTTACGTCACAGCCGGATATCAGTAGCTGTGAAGTAGATCTAAGGGCATGCAAGGGTCAGAGTGAGAGTTTGTTTAATAAGGACACACTCGAAAAAAATGACATCTTCAGACTGATCATGCATACGTCATACATGCTCAAAAAACATGCTTTCTTATCTTACCTTAAACGAGCTAATGACGACATTGTTATTTGTTGTATCTACAATCTGGTTGAAATAGACATAATGTTTCATGGTCATATTATAGAAAAATCATTATGTCGCCTATATTAAAATATACAGGATATTTCACACAACGAATTGCTGTAAAGAAGACATTTGGAATATCAATAAACACCACAAGAGACACGGCCTGGTTAAAGGGCAGTGCAACATTATGATACAAGGACAAAGATGCATGTTATTTGGCCTCAGAAATATGATCAAATATCACCACATATACCAACTTCCACTTTTTTGTTAAGGAAGGAAAATTTAATAAATTGATTCATAAAGAAATCTAAGCATGGATCAGTCTTACTGGAAGAATACACAGTAATCTTTTTCTTGGCAACAGTTTTCAGACAAATTTAACAAGGCAACTTTTATTATTATAATATGATGTTATGTTCGTATTTCATAATGGGATTCTCGAGCCTCAATATTACTTACTTTGCTGAATCTAGTAATCTTCGCTCGATACCTGGTAGTGAACTCTCACGGCTGAACCCTCTCACCTCCATATCAATGTGAAATATTATCACACTAATTGGAAAAACATATATAATCCTTCATTTTGGAGCGCATTCTATGTACGTCCACCATTTTAATCACAAAACACAATAGTTTGTCTTAAACAATAGGCGATCACCTTGTCTTGTATGCTCGTAGCAACCGAGGAAGTCATTCATACGCGACATTGAAGCCATTGTCTTTATTCTATATAAAGGGCCTAAACAATACCAGCGCTAATGGGTATACTACCAGCAATTACGGTGAAGGTAGCATTTCCCCATATTTCAATTAAATTAAGATGAATATTTAGATTTTATCACTGGACCGAATGATTTTAATTATTAATCAAAAATTGTGAAAATGTTAAAATCGTTTAGCCCTTTTCCAAATGGAAATTTGAATGAATGTTTTATAGTTGTACTGCATTTCCACACCTGGCAACACGTGTTACCTGATACGTGTGTTCGTTAACACACCTGGCATGAGAAATACCTAATTAACTAATATATTTGATACAATTTGATCATAATACAACATATTCAAACTATCTAATATAATAGCATACTTCCCGTTCTTCATAAATGTGTAGAGATAATGCATGGGGTGTGTATTTCTTTCGTATGAAAATTTATTTTTCAAATCAGGGGTAAAACCTACTCGGAATGTAAGCTTATCAACATAATTTGTGGTGTGGGAATTACGTTGTGTGAGGTAATTCACCTGCATACATGACATTTAGTGCTGTTTACAATATAAAAAAGACGTGTTTGTGAAACACTATGCCCTCGGTTGAAACAAAAATTAGAAGCGTGACATTAAAACTGTACTGTGTAAGGCATTTGCTAATTGCATGCATACATTGTGAAACACTAATGTTATTATTGTGGTAATGATTTGAAAGTTTTAGTTCAATAGTTATGGGCAATATATTTTTTTCGCAGTCAATGTCACATGGTCAGACATTTTGGTACCACCGGAAAGGTCTTGTTTCGACATTTATTTTGTTATTCTTAATGGCGATATCTATTGTAATAACAACCTAAAATATCATGTAAAAAGACCATAACAACGACAACAGTAAATATACACGTGTGTCGAATTCATCTTCTGATGTTGACTTATTGAATTGTTATATCAGCCTTTACTTATTTACACTGACGTCTGAACCGACATGGAATATTTATGAATTATACAAGTGCACTTTGTTTCAGATATACGTTTTGTTAATTATTTTTGTGCCTGATGTTTAAAAACACTGTCATCTTGCTTACATTTACGAAATGAACTGATATGCATGGCAATATATTAACAGCACTGATGATAATGAAATCTACATATCGGAAGGCCCTAACTTTGATAATCACTTGTAATATAAGCGAAATTTAATAGTCTAACTAAACAGAAAAATGCAATAAATTACATATTTGTGGTACTAAAGTCCTTCATACGCAGAATTCAAATGCTAATATGAAGGCTGAACTTGACAGATGTACATACAAGTCTCACCCAGTGGTATTTTATATACATTAAACACGATATCAAATGTGAACGATAACAGAGTTACATCCCTTGCATTATAATAAATTGATTTCTGTTGTGTATAGTAGGTAGGTTATTTACACTATGTAGGCAGATATATATGGTAATAATAAACTTTTCCCACTACATGAGACACATGCAGAAACAAGAAATAAAAACCAATGGTCCAATGACAAGCAAATATTCAAACACCACTGGGAATTAAATCGGTGTAAATTGTATACGAACAAATTATGAGGACTCAGCGTACTATGCACAAAACAAATCAAATTATTAGGAACTTATATCTATAATAAATGATTTGTATCTATGTGATTCTGATGATTCTATATATCCCCGACCTCGAAAAGCCACATTGTTAAGTCCATGCTGTCTGTCCATCTTAGTTTTCACATTTTGTATTTAATTTCCAATATAAACCATAAATATTTGTATATATAACAATGGCTTGATCCCATTCATCGTGGTATAAATACCAATCATCAATTGAATGTTCACAAGATCTACAGACTCGCTGGAGCATATATAATTCTCTACCTAAATAAGAATATGGTCCCTTTAAACGTACAAGGTCGGCGGATTCTCTACCACTCCCCCTTGACAACATGACACTTTAATTTGTTGTTATCTTAAATCCTGTATTACTAAGGACGCCACCTGTCTACTGCGGAAGTATATTTGTTTGTTACAAATAAACAACCTACATATCTTTGATCGTGTACTTTTTGTAATTAACAAGCAATATGTATGTGTTATTGAATAACCAAACTTAACATTGTTTGAACATCATTTTGATGAATATATCCTATCAATGTTCTAATTAAAAATTCAGGATATCATTTGAAATAGTAAATAAACATCGGAGATAATTATAGATAATTATAAGAAATAATTCCTGCCAAACTCAAGATCATATTGGCTTTATATCTGCAGTCATCAGAGTGACGTCAAGAGGTAATCTACGAATTATGTTGAAGTCATTTTATTATCTGATCGTAAAGACACCAGTCATAAAATATTTGCAACGCTTAAGTATCTATGATAAAAAGATACATATCTTTCATTTCGGATTTTCCACCATTAATTTTACTTTCTACATAAATGGATCGCCATGTTTACTTTGGTTGATATGCACTGTATCTGAGGAGCAAGGTAGCTAATATAAGATTAGTTAACATCTTTCTTAAAAAAACAACAAAAAATATTATGTGTTTGATGTGCGAGATGATTGCCAACAATAAAAGGACAAACAATTGGTTTGAATGAATAATTTGTACATAAAATTATATATGCAGTCAAATATATATTCGTTATTCTATATTTTCAAAACATATTTTTCTTTGACCCTTGATTTCGTGGGCTAGTAATACTGACAAAATCCTCTTATACTGGGACTAAAAAAAGAATTAGTGAATTATGAGTACCCATGGAATCATCTGATACTGAAAAATGTCATATTCTATCAATTCTACGATTTGGGAATATGATTGTGTGATTAAAGGTATCCATACGTGTATATGAATCATTGAAGTATACCTTCCGTTGATCTCGTTGCTGAAGTTCTATCAATGTTTAGCACCAGAATGAAATAGATACATATGAGATATCATTTTCTTTAAGTTATTACAACATTAGAAGACTTACGATAAGTAAGGTACATATGTATACATTGTAAATCCAAGTCCTAGTCGATGGGCACGCGCCAAAGCATCCGTCAGGCGCCCTTGTGCCAAAGCTTTCTTAGGGTGTGGTAGTACTCTCTGGATACATGCCGGCGTTGTGTGTCGAGTTGTCGACGTCGTTCCTGTATCTGTGATCACGCCAGTGTTCATTCGAGTAGAACATACAGTAGCCAGCCTAGAGTACGTTGATAATAACTTATTGTCTGTAAACATATATGCTGTATTTGGCTTTCTGTTTATTATTGGTTCCAAAACCCGAAACGGTTTACTCTTTCCTCCGCGATGTGGTGCCAGAATATGCATCTTTTTGGAAGGTAAATTCATGTTGAATAATATGTTGCACAACGTTAAACACAAAACTCCAAGATCATAGCATTGACCAGCCTGTCTATTGTCAGAACATCAAATTGGTATCTTCATTCCAACAGCGATTTATTTTATAATTTGATATATGAAAATAAAATGTCATAATATTTTGTTGCCTTGTACTTTATTATAAGTTAGAACAGACATTATTCCAATTTAACAATCAAATTTGAGATTTAATTGTTACGAGTGCTACAACTTTGTTCCAGTCAATATAGTTAATATGATATGAACTTCCATTCATCTCTCGCCGTTTTTCCTCCTGAAACTTGTCATGAGCTTGAACGTCACTTGAAGTCACAGCTATTATCCTCATCAGTATCTCTCATAACGTAATCGCCCATAGAAAAAGCAATATGACATATATATTATTGCTATCAATGTTGTTCCTGCGTGTGCCAGATGTCTGGCTCTATATATACAGATGCTAACTCCTTATAGAAACACTCTCTGATCGAGGGGACTATTTAATCCTCTATCCTTTGTTTATCAGTAAAACATAACAGACTGTTTGTTAAAACCAGTAATTGATTAATCCGTTCCTATTGTAGTAGGGATTATCACCAAACTTTGATCATTTGAAATGTAATTACTCACTTCGATGGTCCCACAAGATCAAGAGCACGTGATTATTCACACATTTGTCACATAAATATCGACATAGAGTTTCCGTTGTCATTGTACCATTCAAATATTTATTGTTAACTTCTATCAAAACAACGGTTTAGTCATTTTTCTGTAAATTTACAAATTGTTATGGACTGGTAACCTAACAAAGAAAGACGAAGAAATAAACCACCAAAACAACATGAAACGCCAGGAAAGAACAAGGATAATTACCCTATGTGCTCCAGTTAGGGTAGCGTCGAGAAACACAGATGACAAAGTAATGAAGCGCACGTGTCCTCTCTTTCACATTTAGATCACCATGAATATATGTGCTTTTGGTTTCCGGGGCTATTGATACGCACTCTGAATATGTCAGGAGATACGCGTGTAATGTGTTATACAGGAAATGTTTGCTTCAGTGCTTACTTTACTTTAGGTTCTGGTCTTAAATTTGTGAATTCCTTAGTTACCTTTGTTCTATTTATTAATAAAGAATTCTAATTTCATGATTGCATGTTCAATTTACTGCTTTGACATATGTTTTATTGTCTTTAAAATGCATTGTAATACTATCTTATATAATTTTAATTATGAATCGAGTCATTCATCATAATTGGCATCCGTACATATTTACCTATCAGTACAAAGAGCGTCTTTATAATAAGAATAGTATAATAACATAGAAGGACTACATTACATATATGTACATTTGTATATAAGTAATCAAACATAAATGCCATCAGGACAGAGAACAAAATCATGTTACCTACATTTTACTACCATGAATATCACATGCATTATAGAACAATATGGATACCAACATCACGTATCTAAATAGCAAGAGTTGTTCTTCAACATTCCTACTTCATACTAAATAAAATCATTATTACAGTTAGTATTGTATATAACCCTAGATATGTGGTTATCCAGTGTGATTGGATATAACCCTAGATATGTGGTTATCCAGTGTGATTGGATATAACCTAGATATGTGGTTATCCAGTGTGATTGGATATAACCCTAGATATGTGGTTATCAAGTGTGATTGGATATAACCCTAGATATGTGGTTATCCAGTGTGATTGGATATAACCCTAGATATGTGGTTATCCAGTGTGATTGGATATAACCCTAGATATGTGGTTATCCAGTGTGATTGGATATAACTCTAGATATGTGGTTACCCAGTGTGATTGTATATACCCCTAGATATGTGGTTATCCAGATCAATTGGATATAACCCTCGATATGTTATCCAGTGTGATTGGATATAACCCTAGATATATGATTATCCAGTGTGATTGGATATAACCCTAGATATATGATTATCCAGATTGATTGCATATAACCCTCGATATGTGGTTATCCAGTGTGATTGGATATAACCCTAGATATATGATTATCCAGATTGATTGCATATACCCCTAGATATGTGGTTATCCAGATCAATTGGATATAACCCTCGATATGTGGTTATCCAGAGTGATTGGATATAACCCTAGATATGTGGTTATCAAGATTGATTGGATATAACCCTAGATATATGATTATCCAGATTGATTGCATATACCCCTAGATATATGATTATCCAGATTGATTGCATATACCCCTAGATATGTGGTTATCAAGATTGATTGGATATAACCCTAGATATGTGGTTATCCAGTGTGATTGGATATAACCCTAGATATGTGGTTATCCAGTGTGATTGGATATAACCCTAGATATGTGGTTATCCAGTGTGATTGGATATAACCCTAGATATGTGGTTATCTAGTGTGATTGGATATAACCCTAGATATATGGTTATCCAGATTGATTGCATATACCCCTAGATATATGATTATCCAGAGTGATTGAATATAACCCTAGATATATGATTATCCAGTGTGATTTGATATAACCCTAGATATATGATTATCCAGTGTGATTGGATATAACCCTAGATATATGATTATCCAGATTGATTGCATATACCCCTAGATATGTGGTTATCCAGTGTGATACAACGGAGTGTAGTACAATCAAATGCATCATGGTTGACTAAGGTTTATCTAATAATCAGTTCATCAAAATGTTTGAGTAAGAAATAGATAATAAGTTTCAATAGATTCTGATGAAAAAAACATGCAACATGTCAACACATTATACATTCATAGAGATCTTTGTACTCCTGTACGAACATTCTTCAAGCATAAAGTAATTGTTCTGTATGGACCCTGATACCGTACTTTACATATAGAATACAGATACAAAGCAGTGAAAATCAATACCTTAATTACATCAATAGAGGTATAAAGGTTACAGACTTACTTGAAATGTGTGTTGGTCATAAAACTGGACTGACGAGAGACACTTGGTAACATAGTGACATGGTCAATATATCGTGATCACACAGATAATCAAAAGTCGAAAGAAGCATAAAAATCTGTCAAAAGTCCGGTCAGAAAAACTCCAGTGTGGTCAACCCATGTTATACTAGCAGAGAAACCAAGACACCAGCTTTGTAAACAAATTCACCACGTCTTTAAAAGACATTCCAGTAAATTAGACAACCTTTTGTGTAACAAGACAAATTTTAAATTTCCTTTTCCATTTATAGGGGCATATACAGGGTTCTTTATTATCTTGTTACATTTTTGTCTTTTAAAAAAGACGATTTTTTAAAATCAGATGTCAAATATTTTGTCAGTGATTGATATAAAAGGCCAGTGAAAATATATCTATAATGATTAAACGTTGTCATAGTGTTTGAGTAATGTGTTGAAGTACCATATTTCCCTAAAGACCCCCAAAAGAAGTCTCAAGAGTGACTTTAATAGTATTTTTACGGTATTTGGAAAATTGACAGATCACTTATCAACCGTGAAACAAGTCTTTATATCATATCTTAGTAACCCACACACACACTGAGATCTAGAGAAACGATCGTAAATCGTTGTTATCATTAAGAATAGTTTGAATAGGAACTGTCGCTGCAGACAAAATTAGCATTACCGAATTCTTTCAGAACGTTCGTGAGGATTTTCATACACACTATTTAAATGGTTCGTAATCTCGTGTTAAGTTTGTGAAGCGACAAATTTACAGGGTAAAAGTGTAAATTTTTGTATCAAACGGTCATCATGAATCCGTCGGCTATTCGTACATTTAAAAGAAAATATCTAATTGGATCGCCTGCATAAAATATTTTTATTTTGTATGTGACTACACTTCTTAAAGTCTTATTACAAGTTTCGTTTCTACTTTCTTACTTTCGAACAAGTAATTACATAGAAACACTACTTAACAAGAGATGTTACATCGGTAAGATACCACTCAACGAAGGTAAACATGCAGACACCTCGATATGTTGTAACATCACGCAATTTTAGAAATAAATATGAATTCAGACCTAAATTCAAAACGCTGTTATAGTTACTATGTTCAATGTGTTCTAGTCTTATTTTCAATGGAATGAATTCGATTAAAATATGATTTATGGAAAAAGAGTGTTCCATGACCTTTCATTAAAAAATTTTGTACATCTTTTTTCATTTAACAAATAACATATAACAAAAAAGGATTGTCATAGTAATAAAGGTAATTACTTTTGTGAAATTTGCAAAATAATTGTATCTAACAAAATCAACGTTTGTACAAAATATACACACAAGTGAATACAGCAGAACCAAACAATGAACCAAACTGCATCATACAACTGTTTCGTCCTTTTATGACTCGTCAACGATGCTAAGGACCTAAATGTTTAAACTAGCAATATCGGAACGGAAAGCATCAACCAAATTATTACAAGCATTTACACAATTTCTCACAGGTGCTTTCCCGTTCAACCAAATTATTACAAGCATTTACACAATTTCTCACAGGTGCTTTCCCGTTCAACCAAATTATTACAAGCATTTACACAATTTCTCACAGGTGCTTTCCTCATTTTGTCATCTTGAATTACACACTTGAAGCGTGTTTTAATGCTACGCTATGTTGTCATACGTGTCTTAACAAAAGGTACTTGAATGATATAGTATTCACGAAGAATAGTTAGCTGTGTGTCTTCTCCACATCAAACTTGGTCTAATGGTGTATTTGGTTTTGAACATAACAAATACTTGATTCTGTATGTAGGTGACAAGAACATGTTCGATGTGCTTTGAACTAAGTGATGAAGTTTTAAAAGTGTTATGTGGAATTGCATGGTCCTACATTATATACCAAGTACAACAGGTTAGTAAGACTGACAAAATCTGCCAGTCAATGCTAATCATTACCTTACCGTGACCATGCACTAAAGCTCATGGAATTTCGCACTGAAAACCTATCATTGTTTGTTTTGAAGTCATTAAAAAGAAGTGTTCTTTATTTCACTTTTAAAAAGTCCATAAGTGTAACCATTGTGTTCTATATATAGCTCAGCAATTAATTGACAAATGTTATGTTATGTTATTTATAAACAAAATCTACAATTTTAGTACCTTCGACATCGCTCCTTTGAACTCTATTGAGGTCAAATGAATAAACACATTCGCGAAATTTTCCTTATTTCTGATCTGGTGTTTTTCTCCTTAATAACCATATTTTTCAGAGTTTTCTTCTAAGACATGATTGGTTATTTATACATTCAATGTATGTCTTTATATAGAGTTACTCAGAACGTATAAATGTAAACAAACAGTACATCTTTACGGTAATTGTTCCAGATGTATTACTTCGCTTCCTGGTGTCCATTGACAACACTGTGGTTAACCCAATACCAGGTCGAGATATTAATACATTGTGTTTTTGTGGTGGTAATGTTGAGACAACAAACTTCCCACGTATAAATCAATAACGGGTTGGGAATTGATTGTCCTATGTACCTGAAAGGAGATATGGTAAGTTATTGTCGAAAATAAGATATAACCGAGTTTTCTTCTCAAGTCCATTGAAAGGTACATTAAGTTGAGAAGTTGAGAAAGTGCTATTTTTTTTAATTTATGAAATCGGTATTAAACTTCATTCCATTTTCATGATATTGGGCGTACACAATTAATCTATCTTTTTATGATGATGTGCATCGCCCCATTCGTCCCGAATCCTCTCTTACTGTTGTAACTCGAGCGATGAGTATACAAAAAATGTACATTCGTAAAGAATTTACGCAATAAACAACCCTACACAATAATAGGGTTTACTTAAAGGCATAGACATTTTCTAATTGAAGCAAATATAATATGTTTAAATTACACAGTTTGTGTACATTTAATAATGCCTGGACTGGATGTGAAATATACTGAATAGATACTACGTCGTACGTAGTTCAATAAACAAGTAAAATTCGGCCACTTAGGGACATAAGTGGTCCTTTAAGTGGAGGTATTCTCACTGCTTTGTGTGAGTCAGGTTTTCTTTAACAACCTAC
Source organism: Ylistrum balloti (assembly GCF_031769215.1). Classification (NCBI taxonomy): domain Eukaryota; kingdom Metazoa; phylum Mollusca; class Bivalvia; order Pectinida; family Pectinidae; genus Ylistrum; species Ylistrum balloti. The sequence goes on from NW_026781968.1 coordinate 807,863, forward strand.
CTAAGTGTCTGAATTAACTTAGCATCGAGGACGCGGATGTGTGTTTCCAATTATATATATATATATATCGATTCAACAGTAAATTATCAAACGTGGTTAGGAATAATAGTTCAATATTTGAAGCACCTCGCGTGGTATTGAATATACCGTTATTTTAATTGTTTGTTATTCCGTAGTGCACTGAACAATATAAGTATATGTGTATAGAATTCGTTCCGTGTCTAAGATCTATTAACCATATCATATTTTTTTATGTTTTAAAAAAGTTTATTTACCAGTGACAAGATTCCTTATAAAACAAGGGAGGGAGTATCATGCCATCATATTTAGATTATAATTTTCATGTCAATGTAACCAGATGGTTTTCTAGATAATGACATAAAGCTTGTTATAAATGTCTATTATATTCACACTATAGTAAAGTATTATCAAACAATCATGAGCTCCTCAAAGACAAATAGAAGGACTGCGCATCACATTATATAAAGTCAGATATAAAACGAAAGAAATCATATTGTCACATTTTAACAATATGTGTATTACGTAACAAAGAGGTGTAAAACTTACAGTGTATATATACATCAGCACGTGGTGTTTTGTAGATTGAGTCTTATAAACAGGTCTGATTTCTTGTGAGCTGTATCCTTGAGCAAGACAATGGCTGCTTACAATGGTTAGAGTAAACCGCGTTTCTTTCGAGCCATTCGAAATCCAGACCAATGACAACTAAATTCAGTCTAATAAGGAAACAAACGGAGGTTATCCCAAAGGTACTGTTTGCATATCTCTGGTCTCTTCAGTATTGTTTTTATGCAATTGTCGTTGAAATACAGGGATACCTACACCATCATTTATATGAAATATCACGATATGTGTACAATGTAGTGTTTAAAACGTTCTATTTATCATGCACTTAATGCAACATACACTATTTGACAGAGTATTTACTTATAGCAAAAGTGTAAAGAAATAATTGCGTTTCAATTTCCTTTTGTGATTTTTCCGTCTCTGGATGGCAATTTCCCTTCATCCCCAACCTATGGTATTTACATGCCGCAGTTGATTCGATATTCAATGGCCTGTTCCCTTTATCGCCATTTTCGTGCAAGAAGTCGTCAACTGATGGACAAACTCATAACACAGGTTTCAAAAGATGCAGGTTGGTGGAAATTATGGGGATTTTTATGGTCTCCAAAGTGATTCCATTGAGACATATTATATTTCTCTGTGTGATATGAAGTTGAATGTGTTTGCTTGTTGGTTCCGTTGTCATATACCTTGTTCCCATTTGAGAACTTGACATTTCTTACTTGGATTGACCAAGTTGTACTTGGCGGTTGTCGTCGATGAAGCAGAAGACGTTTACTTTTCCGGAACACCTGGTCTCCTTGCACTTTTCCAGGAGTCTCGGTGTAAATCTTTCTTGTGTTAATAGCGTACCCTAGTTTTATGGAATTTGAGTTTGGGTTATGATTATATCGAAATGTGATATCTTCTTGATGTGTTTACAAACATTGTAGTTATATTCAACAGGTAATGATAATAAATATCCGGAACCTCTATCCATACATTTCACCCATCAACCTCGCGCCTCGTGTTACATCATTGTATATTTGATGTGATACATCCTTCATAGCCAACACATTTATAAAAGTCGATAAAATGTCCATGTTTGAAGTAAAGCCCCCGGATGTGCGGATTAAATACATGGTGGACAGATTACTCGTCATCAACCGTACACCGACCCACAATCTGCTCTCATGCAGAGAAATTGCCAAATGCTCACTTTTACATTAGGATTTTTTCCCAACGAAATCATTTGATCGAAATGGTGTTATCTATAGATGATGGCTGGTTTAATCAATAGGTAAAGTTTATCAGTGAAATATAATGAAAAACTGCTTTATCAATAGTTACCTGTTTAAAGAATAATCAGAGCTGCCTTAGAGTTATACGTCCAGATCAGATTAATTATTAGAGGTAAAATGGACATGTTTAGAACTGTAAAATGGTTTGAGACATAACAACTTTATATGAGATAATTAATGAGCTAACAGGTCAGTAGGGTTATTTTTATAATACATTGTGTGGTTTTTGAGATAATTGCAATATGACAGGTAAATCTAAATGTCGAATTAACCAAGCCCAGTAATAGTTGGTATTGTATCTTGTACAGACGTTAGACACCGGTATACAACATTTAGTCAGTTAAACTGCCTTAAAATGCATGTCAGTACATGCAGAGTAATATTATTCTTTTTATTATTTTGTTTTGTTTTGTTATTTTTTTGTTTGTTATTAAATCTTCACAACACACCTATAAAATACACCACTGACATGCATGCATGTACAAACATGAAGTTACATTTTAACTATACAGCCGTCTGTCCTCTGGAGGTCGTACCACTTATATAAAATGTATAGGTTATTGTATGATTACGCTGTGGTACGCTCTATTCTGCAATAACATTATAAAAATGCGACCAGTTTGGGAGCGTCATAATCTTAGTGTTAAATTATTGATAAGTGATCTAAAGAGAATATTTCACTGGAAAAATGAACTTCATACACATAACAAAACATGAAAAACGTGTCCAGTTGGTGACTTGTAACGAGGCATAAAATTCCGAAGAAAAGGTAATTATATATATAGTTAACGCCAACATTTAGCTTTACATAAACATTAAAATGGATACTGGCATAAACAATACATTGAAATGACAATCTGTTATTCATAGACACACCTTTAATATGATCTCCGAAACAAACCATTAAAATTATCTCAGACAAAGAAAAATCATTGAAATCTACACCGTCATATGTAATTACTACACACAAACCTTAAAATGATGTCAGACACAGGTACACATAAAACCTTATAATGATCTTGGGTATTGACAAAACTTGATCTGATCTCAGACACAGGTACACATAAACCCTTTAAAAATGATCTCAGACACAGGTACACATAAACCTTAAAATGATCTCAGACACAGGTACACATAAACCCTTAAAATGATCTCAGACACAGGTACACATGAAACCTTAAAATGATGTCAGACACAGGTACACATAAAACCTTAAAATGATATCAGAAACAGGTACACATAAACCCTTTAAATGATCTCAGACACAGGTACACATAAACCCTTAAAATGATCTCAGACACAGGTACACATAAACCCTTTAAATGATCTCAGACACAAGTACACATAAACCTTTAAAATGATCTCAGACACAGGTACACATAAACCCTTTAAATGATCTCAGACACAGATACACATAAACCCTTTAAAAATGATCTCAGACACAGGTACACATGAAACCTTAAAATGATCTCAGACACAGGTACACATGAAACCTTAAAATGATCTCAGACACAGGTACACATGAAACCTTAAAATGATCTCAGACACAGGTACACATAAACCCTTTAAATGATCTCATACACAGGTACACATAAACCCTTTAAATGATCTCAGACACAGGTACACATAAACCCTTTAAATGATCTCAGACACAGGTACACATAAACCCTTAAAATGATCTCAGACACAGGTACACATAAACCCTTTAAATGATCTCAGACACAGGTACACATAAACCCTTAAAATGATCTCAGACACAGGTACACATAAACCCTTTAAATGATCTCATACACAGGTACACATAAACCCTTTAAATGATCTCAGACACAGATACACATAAACCTTTAAAATGATCTCAGACACAGGTACACATAAACCCTTTAAATGATCTCAGACACAGGTACACATAAACCCTTTAAATGATCTCAGACACAGATACACATAAACCTTTAAAATGATCTCAGACACAGGTACACATAAACCCTTTAAATGATCTCAGACACAGGTACACATAAACCCTTTAAAAATGATCTCAGACACAGATACACATAAACCCTTTAAAAATGATCTCAGACACAGGTACACATAAAACCTTAAAATGATCTCAGACACAGTACACATAAAACCTTAAAATGATTGTCAAATTTTAGAGGCAATATATATATACATATACACTTATATAAGATGTTTAGCTTTCATCGGCCGGAGGAATTAAAGAGACACCTATACTTACTCAACCGTTCTTGATTATAATTGATAACTTTGTTTAGTTTTCTATGTATGTGATGTAATTTATGTCATAATTTTGTTTCGATGAAGGGGCAGATTGCCTTGAAAATTTGAAAATTGACTTGTCCGTACTGTCGTCATTACTTCCTTGATCTTATATAAACACTTGTATGTATATAGAAGGTACAAAGGGTCAGAATCGACATGCAATCTTACACAATACCATATACAAGGTGAATGACTCATAAATCTTAATAATTGTACTCCATATCAGTAATCGTATGTACATAGTCGTATAGTTGTATAAGTTTTCTCTTTAACATCCCAGAATGATAAATATATAACACATGCATTTTGACGAGTCAAATCTTAACATATCATTGTTTATTTCACTTCCATCCCATTTGAAAATTTATCATTTCATAATCCTATGAATTCTCCGTATTTTGAATTCATTTATTAGAAAATTCTTTATTATTTCAACGCAATTTTAGAGATGATCATTATGATATATTTCTACATCTGGTAGCACACGCCCCTGGATTAAAATTCATCATATTCATGACTGTACATAATAACTGAAATGGACTGATAGAGTCAGCACACTATTAAGTTTCTGTGTTCTTCACACTCCACCAGATAAAATAAATTACGAATTTTTCTCGTGAATACATCTAGAATATAAAACACATCTAACTTTACGCTTCACTTGAGGCGGCGGTAAAGTACATTTGTGTAGAGATATTCTATCTACTCCAATAGGACTGTAACATCCTACACCTGTATACAACTAGCTGGCTTTTTTTCTGTAATTTATCGTACTCTTGGAATTGGAAATAAACAAACCTAAAAGCAAAACATATTTACTGACGACCAAACATTTTGTAAACTTTCAATGTACCCTCTCGATCTAGGCCTATTAAGATATGGTAGAACGTTCCGTGGACGGGTGTAGAGTTTGGTAATTTGTTGCCTCCCCCCACCACCGCCCCCCCACCTCCTTCTTGTCGTTATAAACATAATATACTCACCCTTTCTTGTCTATTGAAGGAAGCGAATTCACAGACATATCCAAACGAGTTAGTCCTCACACAAAATAGCTCTCTCCATATCAGAAATGGCATACAATTGAACAAAAGCTTTAATTTATCAAAAATTCTGTAGATAACGACCTGTAAGGTTTAGCGAAAAGTCCGGCTAGACCACAGAAAATCTAATGGCATATATAGGTATACCTTATCCGTCTGTCTTCCTCACCGAATAATTAAGATGTATTGTACTTTTACATATTATCATAAAGTTTAACTCGAACAAAACGTCGCGTTTCCCATTTAAATACAAATATTTTCGGACTTTTAAATAGAAATGATTAAGGCACCGATCGGTCATAGATTAGCGAACAATGGTATACGTAAACAGCAAAAACAACATGGAGTTTAATAAATAATTCATCTTCTACGTAATCTTCTCTGTGTTACCCTAACAAGTACGATATACACTACAGTATGTATAGACAGGTATTTTACTTCAACTGTTTGATCAGTTGATCAATATTTAATAGCATTAATGAAAGCAAACGCATTTGAATAAAATATAGGTTAGGAATTTTCTTTATCTACATGACAGTTTGTATTCGAAAAAGAAAAAAAGTTAATCTTAGATACGGCTTATGTCCGGGTAACCATAGTAGACCGGAAGTTTAATGAGTATAGAGAACCCTACAATTAGGGAAAAAATCAAAACGGTTGATTGAATTAACAGACACACACATACATACATTTTTATATATACAACTTATTTTTTATATTTTATTAAGGTTATACCGCAATGTGAGATGTGATATTCAAATTAACAAACGTTAAGCAGCTTTTGAAAGATACTGAGTGTACGCTCTACACTCAAAACAACAACGCATATACTGTTGTACATCATCCAATATATGATGTCATATTCTAGCATGTTCGATACCGAAATTTAAGGCAACAGGTGATTGTTGTTAAATTTAGCGTGAAAATAATATACAACATTTAATGAAATAAAACTTGTCATAAGATGATCAATGAAACTATTTGTTTCATCGCATCCATGGTTACGTTTACTGAACTTAAGGAACTCTTCAACTTCAACCACTTTTTATAATAGATCGAGAATATGTAACTATCTGAAATACACCACCATGTCACTTTCATATTTGATTGAAAGTGCTAAGGAGACCCAAGAAAGATAACTCTTAACTCTTCCGCACAAAAGTATGTTACAACATACATATGAACAAGTGCATAAAGAATTTAAGTCAGGAAAAAAATTTTTTTTTTTTATTAATGTAGATTAAATCTTAGGATCTGGATAATTCATAAATTCTGTGGCACATGTACATTTGACTATCGTTACGAGCTGATAAGTTATTGATCAAATGTTTACAGCTTCTCCGTTCGTTTTACGTTAACACTAAATAAAATCCAGTTTAAAGGGAATCTTTTGTCAAGGACTAACTCAGTAAGCGTAATGAAACGATATATCTCAGAAAAATCATTACATCAAGTATCACCATCGGACATTTTATCAAATTACATCGAGGGGAGAAGACAGGTGTGGAGATCAGTTAGTAAGATCATACAGATATTCTGGTGGTTGTCACGACTCGTTCATTGGTAGGAAATGTTGTAAATAAGTAACAGCCTATAATAGTTATAACTCAGACATTGACGACAAGTAAGACATTGTTCTACTGATAAATAATAAACGCTCATGATTAAGTCACTAATGGCCGTCACATACAGAACAACAGTTTTAGACACATTATAAAAATGACCGACATCACAACGACCCCACACAGTTGTTGTTAAACCCTATTGAAATGTGAAATCTCATGATTAATTGGCTTCGGCCGACCATTCGGGGTTTGTTTTACAAGTTGTCAGCTCGAATATCGATTACAGGCTTAAAGAAAGACTAAACAAGATATGGATACATTATAGTTAAACCTGATTTAGAAATATGTCGTTATAAACATTAGTATTTCATATCTACAGATGATCATTTATATGTACCTCGATGTATGTATTCTAAATTTATAAAATCGATGTATGTATTCTTAATGTCTAATATCGATCAGCTGGATAAAGTGTTCTGACAACAAATCGTGATAACTATTTGAAATGTATGTTAAGAAAGTGATTAAAGAAAAAATAAAGACAATGTCTGTATATCTAATATTTACTGTTATTTAAAATCCTTCCAATAATCTTTTATACATAATCATGTTCGCCATTAGGTAAAAAAACTTCCTGGTGAAGTGTTTAACACTAGTGTCCATGATATCCATTGTGACTGTGTTCCCAGAATCTCCATAGTGACGCTAATAACACTAGACTTAAGTCTGTGAATTACAGTCAGAATTGATAGGCCAACTACAAAGCGACAACGTTAAGCACATTGAATATGTCAGGCAATCCAACGGAGATCTCTAAAGAAAATAACCGCATTATGATACGGTCGTTAAATCAATTACTAGGTCAGAAGAATTATGGTAGTATTTCTATGATAACTTTAAACGTGTTACTATAATTATCATAGTATATACTTAATACTTATGTTTATCTACTACATCAGAGTTCAACCATGGCAAGACAATCACAAGATGATAAATGTGTACTGATGATTAATTGATAATTCTGTATTGGTTTGATCAGAAGGCGAATCCCATTTTCAACACGGGTAAATAATGGATTAAGGATACAAACTAAATTAATCGGTCATACGAAGACTGGCTCAACTTTTGAAATATACCTACTCCGTAAATATGTATAAGACTATTGAAGGCAGATTAAAAAATGTAGGGAAGAGGAATATTATAAATATACCTCGCTTGTTTTACTTTTCCTCAACAAGAGGTTCGCCGAATGTTAAACACTTTAAGAATCTTGCCTCGAGGGCTGAGATGCATTTGTAAATCATATTTCTTGCACATTTTCCTATCGTATTTAATTGGTAGTTTTTGTCGTCAACTGTGTCCATCGTGCCATGTTTAGAAGACGTTATTTCATTGCACTGTGCACTGGGTTCCCTCCTATCCCTAGCGAAAGACAGTTGGACCATATCAGTCTGGTACATACACAAACCACAATAAAAACACTCAAGGCGGCGCAACCAGAACTTCAAAAAGAACTGAGAGAAATTTCCTTTTGGGGTTTATAAATGAGATGAATAACCGTTTCTATTTACCGATATTTAACTTTAAAGACTTCAAATTGTTGCAAATAATTGCAAAAATATTTTTCATAGCTAGCTTGAAGTAAGTTGTCATTTATTACAAAGGACACGACGGGGAGCCTGTAGTACCGTTTCGTTTGCTACAATTTATACATAAAAGTAGGTCAACTTGTAAGTACATTATGTATCATTTATATAATGCGTATAACGACATCTTAATGGATGGTAAATTCCGTATACTATCGACGACTTAATCATGTTCAAATCTGGGAGTAAATAGTTCATACCAGTAAAAAAAAATTAAACCGTGTATTTGTTATGTACATTGACGTAAGGAGATTTACCTTATTTACATGTATATACGTGTATACCTGTATGAACAGGTTGCGTTAGGTGACATAATAATAGCAGGTGTATAGAAGAAACCTTGAACATAAAAATGTGGGAAGTGAATTTCTTATTAGGATTACGTATAGAAGAGGGTACGGCCTTAATCTCGGCTAGTGCAGTATACATGTCAGTTGTCCAAACATAGCAAGTATGACTAGCTTAAAATCAAAATAGGTTTTAAACATGCGTATCAAGCAGTAAGCTTAATTTCAAAGAAATTTTCCTGAATTACACAGAAATAGTTGTGTATAATGTTATGATACGAAGTTAGTACTGTCCATACAGTGGCTTGTTTATTTTTAAACAAAATTCTGAATTGAAATGTGAATTATTAAGTTAATAAAACATTGTAAATAAATAAACATAAGCAGCCTAAATGTAGATTAGCTTTCTGAATTTATTACGTACCATGCTTTTAATTGTACGAGTGATTTCAGATCTGACGTTTCCATATGTAGAAAGGAAACTCTGAAGTAAAGTATTGGTTCGAAACCTGATCGATTTTCACAAGTTTGCATAACTGTTAGTTCTGACTCAAGCAGAGATATGGTTGTATGATTTATAGCTTTGAACCAAATCGTCAGATCATACAGGTCTGGTTAGCTCCTGGAACCTTTACTGTGTAAGGCATGGTTTTTAGTCTGTTGCTTTTCATATATGTAAATTCGAGTAATCAAATTTCTACTTTTCTTATCTATACGAAACATTCCGGATGAATGTATGTAAATGAATGAAAGAAACTTGTCTTTAAAAAAATCCTGTAGTGAGTAGAAATGAAGGTTAAAAAAAGATGTTATTACTTCAATCTTTTTACACGTACATGTGTCAACATGTTTAATTGGATGTGTACCTGCAATAAATATATGTATACTTATGTCAGAGATTAGTTCAAATACTGTTGATAAACAAGTACCTGTTACCATCCATATACTTTAAACCAGTATCGTCGTTTATTTAATGTGAGTTTTCTCTCCTTAGTTCTATTGTTTTTTTGTTTTTATCTGTTCGCTGTTACGACCGTGCTGCATTGACACCGAGAAGTGTCTTTAATGCTATAGATTGCTTTCATTTACATTTTTACGTGGTTCCTAAATAAAGCCCGATCTTATATTGCAGTAAAATCTTGGTAGAAATAAGAAGGACACAATACCTACTCCCGTCTATAGGTACAGATTATATGTCGACATCGCGTCTATAAGATTTTGGATAATCTATGTACACTACAGATATTAAGGAGTGCTCAGAGTGTATTCCATTTTAATGTATTTTCAATGCTATACTGTAAGTATAACTACATATATTTTGGTAAAGCATTATCGTAATGGAAGCTAGGATATTATAACGTTAAAACATAAGGCCTGCAGACGTGTGGACAGCCGAAGAAAGTTTCCCAATTCTTACCATTAACAGACAAGAATAAATTGGTTTTTATTTATGTATGTAACATTTAAAAAATATTTACGGACAAATGCTACCAAATTCACAACAAGCAATGGTCCAATGTTACTCTGTGAAATATACTTACATATTGTCAAATCGGTTTAACTAGGTAATGAAAGTAAAACTTGAACAACAGGCGTATTTTCATATAACTCAACCTAAATCAGGAAAATAACGATAAGTCAAACAAACAGCACTGCCAGGATTTATATCTTATGTTTAGACATTGATTACAGCGAGTCATACCACCAGGAAAAAATCCGAAATAAAACGTAAATATTTCATAACAACTGTGAAAGCAGTTTCTCCAACTTATGTAAATCACGTGCGGCGCGAGGGGTCTTTTTGTTGGAGGAAACCGAATAACCTGGAGAATACCCATACCTCTTCATGTTTGATTGAGGAATCGAGCCCCAAACGTCTAGGTAAAGGCGGGTGCGTTACAAGTACGTCTTCAGACCACTCTCATTATCATTTATATGTAAGTTCCAAGCACCTTAAATTAACGTTAGCTAAGTTAGGTCTCCGAAATCTTACACACCAATCGACCATATAAATCGGCATCTAATAGATAAACAGCAACGACAATAACCAATATGTCATCAGACACTAAATTCAAACACAAAATTGATGAAACTATGGCAAAATAGTAACAAAAGAAAGATTTGCACACAGATCCATGAAAAGGAGAAGAAGACCATGTGTGTCTAACAGTAAGCGTCATCGACGACACGCGACATGTAAATCTAGGTCAATCTAAGTAAGAATTATCGTGTCCCTAATAAGTATAAAGAAACATCGACGTATCTGGAACCAACAGACAAACTAACGAGTATCAAACACGTCCAGCTCATATCGTACAACTGAACCAACAGACAAACTAACGAGTATCAAACACGTCCAGCTTATATCGTACAACTGAACCAACAGACAAACTAACGAGTATCAAACACGTCCAGCTCATATCGTACAACTGAACCAACAGACAAACTAACGAGTATCAAACACGTCCAGCTCATATCGTACAACTGAAAAAACAAACTAACGAGTATCAAACACGTCCAGCTCATATCGTACAACTGAACTAACAGACAGACAAACTAACGAGTATCAAACACGTCCAGCTCATATCGTACAACTGAACCAACAGACAAACTAACGAGTATCAAACACGTCCAGCTCATATCGTACAACTGAACCAACAGACAAACTAACGAGTATCAAACACGTCCAGCTCATATCGTACAACTGAAAAAACAAACTAACGAGTATCAAACACGTCCAGCTCATATCGTACAACTGAACCAACAGACAAACTAACGAGTATCAAACACGTCCAGCTCATATCGTACAACTGAACCAACAGACAAACTAACGAGTATCAAACACGTCCAGCTCATATCGTACAACTGAACCAACAGACAAACTAACGAGTATCAAACACGTCCAGCTCATATCGTACAACTGAACCAACAGACAAACTAACGAGTATCAAACACGTCCAGCTCATATCGTACAACTGAACCAACAGACAAACTAACGAGTATCAAACACGTCCAGCTCATATCGTACAACTGAACCAACAGACAAACTAACGAGTATCAAACACGTTCAGCTCATATCGTACAACTGAACCAACAGACAAACTAACGAGTATCAAACACGTCCAGCTCATATCGTACAACTGAACTAACAGACAGACAAACTAACGAGTATCAAACACGTCCAGCTCATATCGTACAACTGAACCAACAGACAAACTAACGAGTATCAAACACGTCCAGCTCATATCGTACAACTGAACCAACAGACAAACTAACGAGTATCAAACACGTCCAGCTCATATCGTACAACTGAACCAACAGACAAACTAACGAGTATCAAACACGTCCAGCTCATATCGTACAACCGAACCAACAGACAAACTAACGAGTATCAAACACGTCCAGCTCATATTGTACAACCGAACCAACTGACAAACTAACGAGTATCAAACACGTCCATCTCCATATCGTACAACGAAACCAACAGACAAACTAACGAGTATCAAACACGACCAGCTTCATATCATACAACGGAACTAACAGACAAACTAACGAGTATCAAACACGCCCAGCTCCATATCGTACAACGGAAACAACAGACAAACTAACGTGTATCAAACACGTCCATCTCCATATCGTATTACGGAACCAACAGACAAACTAACGAGCATCAAACACGTCCAGCTCATATCGTACAACTGAACCAACAGACAAACTAACGAGTATCAAACACGTCCAGCTCATATCGTACAACTGAACCAACAGACAAACTAACGAGTATCAAACACGTCCAGCTCATATCGTACAACCGAACCAACAGACAAACTAACGAGTATCAAACACGTCCAGCTCATATTGTACAACCGAACCAACTGACAAACTAACGAGTATCAAACACGTCCATCTCCATATCGCACAACGAAACCAACAGACAAACTAACGAGTATCAAACACGTCCAGCTCATATCGTACAACCGAACTAACAGACAAACTAACGAGTATCAAACACGCCCAGCTCCATATCGTACAACGGAAACAACAGACAAACTAACGTGTATCAAACACGTCCATCTCCATATCGTATTACGGAACCAACAGACAAACTAACGAGCATCAAACACGTCCAGCTCCATATCGTACAACGAAACCAACAGGCAAACTAACGAGTATCAAACACGTCCAGCTCATATCGTACAAAGAAATAGATCAGTTCTCATCAGACAAATCATGACAATAAACACTTTATTAAGACGATGTGTGATGATTTCTCTATTCACATATAATTTGTAAGTTTCGAATAGCAGATACATTATTGTTGATATCAATTATGTATAAGCACTAATTTAACTTTAAGAAAACCTACCCTTCAGCAGCCAATTCGTCTGTCGACACGAGAAATTGTACCTTCCGTATCGAAGGTAGAGTCAAAGTTTCCGTTGCCATGCTACACAGCCTTTACTGAAGTAATCCATTTAGGATTGAAATAATCCATGTCCGCCACATTTAAAACGTATTCCACGAACGTTATACACTCCGTAACTTTCCCACATACAAGTGAACTCAGAAATGTTTTAATCCAAGTTGGAAATATGTATTATCAATGTATTGATCACTTTGTACACTATAAACGGGGAGTCGCTCGTGAATACCGCGTCATCGCAGCCATTAGTGGGTGTACATATAGTCATTGAACGGTTCACATCATTGAATGACTTTTAATTAATTCTCTAGGTTCGGCTTGAGCAGATTCACAATAGAAATCCTAATTTGGCTGTTAACATTAAACAAAATAGAAACTTTTAATTTTCTATTCACTGGTAAGGCAATGATTCTGCTTTATAAAATATACACATAAATATGTGTTTTGTTTCGAATACAAGATTTTCATCCAAGCGTTTTGGTAACCATATACATCTAGACGATTTACGAGCGCTGCTGGAAACCAGACCGTCTTGACGGGAGTTGTCAAACAAACGGTACAGCCATTGATAGTGCCTCACATCTAACTGAGCGTGTTACGTTATGTTTAAATCTAGCCTAACCAAATAAATAAGGAGACGAATTTACCTTCTATATTGTACCTGAATTGATATACATACATAAACATAGGTAGAATCAGCAGACCGTGACGTCACCGTGAAATCAATAAATTTGGTAATATTTGGTTTGCTCCCTTCTGTGCACTCTTTCACCGGTCTTTGCTTTAAGTATATCGATACAGTATATTTTATATACAGATTCAATAATCCTTGATACAATTGGACGCCCTTTTGAACTAGTTGTATTACGGTGTTTTGTTGGAAACCAACAGGATATTTGCCGAACGGAATCCGGAGGAGTCCTTAAACATTGACATAAATGATGTTTAATGAGCCACTAACCCGTTAATAGTAATGAAATATACCTTGACGTTTCCGTTTTTTGTTATCGCGTTTAAACCTTTGGACTATTTATTGAAACGCTATCCCCTGAAGTCATTCAAAGCATATAATAAATATAAAAACACGTAGATTGCCGAATTATTCTCTAAAGGAATGGAAATGCAAATCAATTATGTTTCGCGGTGTTGCGTGAATCATGAAGTAAATACCATAGCAAAGACGATCATGTCAGGGAAACATTTCAGGCAAAAAAAAAAAAAAAAAAATTCTTTTCTCGAAACTTTAACTATCCAATACCTTAAGTCGATTCGTGTACATGTAGGAATACAGTGGAGAAAAAGAGGGAATAAAAGATAAATTGATTTTTTGTTTGTTTTTGTTTTGCAAGTCGTTGTGTAATAGGACAGTTTTCACGAGACTTCCCATGAAATCAATATCCCCTGTCAATAAGAAGAAACCGTTTGCTTTGTTTAATAGATAATAACTTTAGGACAATTCTCTTCCCTAATATTTATGGTATAATCTGTATAATACGTAGCCATAGAATCGAAAAGAAACTGAATCGATATTGATTAAATGATGAAGTGACTAACCAGCCCAAGCATCATAAACACCGCTCGATTAATCATTCAGGCAATTATCTGCCCATTTCTGCACTTTCAATCACTACACAGTTGTAAAATTAGATACAGGTAGCTGCTGGGAAGTAACGTATAATCTAGTTTCGGCGTACTGATTTCTGCACATCTCAACACTTTTCATATCATTAGTATCATTATATATGTCAGTATGTTCTGTTGTAATCGTACAGTTTCGAGTATTTTCTTGTTGTAAGCAAAGCTGAACATTTTGCTCCCGTATTTACTGAAACCGTACGGGCTATGTTACAGTATATTGTGATATATAATATATAACCCTTTTTATTACTATATAAGCTGTACATAACCCTTTGACAACTTAGCTTCAATCTTAGCGTTTAATTCGACTCACAGACAGTTTATGAAACACCGATATTACGTCACCAAAATCCCCTATCACACCTGAAGGCATTTATTGGATCTACGCTATATCTAGACAAATTATTACACCTGTAAACGTCATATAAAGACGTCACACCTGTAGATACTATACATACAGAATTACATGAACTCTACAAATATACACCACATTACACCTAAGACACTTAACGTCACGCAGATATCTCTACATACCTGTAGACACTACATGTATATACTTTATATACAACGTACATGTATATATAGGTATACACGACATACAGACACCTTATCACAAACACAGACACGTCATGCAGATATCTCTACACACATGTAGACACTACATGTATATAGGTAGACACGACATAAAGACACCTCTCCACAAACACTGACACGTCATGCAGATATCTCTACATGTATATACATGCATCTCATCCCACCTATAGACTCTACATATAGACACCAACTACACCTTTAGACACTACATCAAAACACCTTACCATAAATGTAGAAATTATGCCCTGAAGACAAGACATAACGACATCTCATCCCAGCTGCAGACACTATATAAACATAGACACCTCATCTTTACTGCCGTACACTACATAAAAACACCATACCACACCTGTGGACACTATTTAGAGAGACTTTATCACACCTGCAGACGTTACATAGATACATTCCTGTGGATACAACATAAAGATACCTCTTCACACATGTAGAAAGTACTTAAAGACACTTTATCACACCTGTAGACGCTACATAGATACATTCATGTGGAGATGACATAAAGACACTTTATCACACCTGTAGACGCTACATAGATACATTCCTGTGGAGATGACATAAAGACACTTTATCACACCTGTAGACGCTACATAGATACATTCCTGTGGAGATGACATAAAGACACCTTTTCATACCTGTAAACACTACTTAAAGACACTTTATCACACCTGTAGACGCTACATAGATAAATTCCTATGGAGACGACATAAAGACACCTCTTCACGCATGTAGAAAGTACTTAAAGACACTTTATCACACCTGTAGACGCTACATAGATACATTCCTGTGGAGATGACATAAAGACACCTTTTCATACCTGTAAACACTACTTAAAGACACTTAATCACACTCGTAGACGCTACATAAATAAATTCCTATGGAGACGACATAAAGACACCTTTTCATACCTGTTAACACTACTTAAAGACACTTTATCACACCTGTAGACGCTACATAGATACATTCCTGTGGAGATGACATAAAGACACCTTATCACACCTGTAGACGTTACATAGATACATTCCTGTGGAGATGACATAAAGACACCTTTTCACACCTGTAGACGTTACATAGATACATTCCTGTGGAGATGACATAAAGACACATTTTCACACCTGTAAACATTACATATAGACATCTCATTTTACTTGCAGTAGACTACATAAAAACACCACACCACACCTGTAGACACTATTTAAAGACACCTTATCACACCTGTAGACGTTACATACATACATTCCTGTGGAGACGACATTAAAACACCTTTTCACACCTGTAAAGATTACATACAGACATCTCATCTTATCTGCATAAACTTTAGATATAACATTCTTTTTAAATCGGTGTCTTGTTTTGACCTGTCTCAGTGTCAAAATAATTGTTCTGCAAAAACGATAGCGTTTAGCCGTGTAGGCTGTGAAGTGTCGCTGTAAGATTTTTAAAAATCTTTAGAACTTTGATTTTTTTATTGTAAAGCTTACAATCTCATTTCAGCAGTTCAAAAAACTCATGTACTGATAAGTATCGGGAAGTGATTATGTTTTATTTCGTATATCATTAATCACGTGTGGGTGTATTTTACACATACAGGGCAGGTTTGCCTTATGATGATTTCATAATGAAGTATTAAAGAGAATGTTTTTATATAGTGACGTGATATTAAAATGCAAACAACACAGAAGATTCATTCTAGTTAGGACTGATCTTGTTAGTTTCAACATTTAATACATTTCTGGAATCAGATCAGTTTTTCTTTTCCTCTTGTTTGCTTTATGTGTCTTGGAATCTTGAAATCCATGTTTGTTCAGGTCGGCATCTGATATATATAGCGATCCCCACCCCATCCCCACACTTTCCCCACCTATCCCCACACTCACCCCACCCTATTCCCACACTCACACTACCCTATCCCCACACTCACCCCACCTATTCCCACACTCACCCCACCTATCTCCACACTCACCCCACCCTATTCCCACACTCACCCGACCTATCCACACACTCACCCCACCTATCCCCACACTCACACTACCCTATTCCAAAACTCACCCTACCCTATCCCCACACTCACCCCAACTATCCCCATACTCACCCCACCCTATTCCCACACTCACCCCACCTATCCCCACACTCACCCCACCTATCCCCACACTCACACTACCCTATTTCCACACTCACCCTACCCTATTCCCACACTCACCCCCTTATCTCCACACTCACCCCACCTATCCCCACACTCACCCCACCTATCCCCACATTCACACTACCATATCCCCACATTCACCCTACCATATCACCACACTTACTCCACCTATCCCCACACTCACCCCACCTATCCCCATACTCACACTATCCTATTTCCACACTCACCCTACCCTATTCCCACACTCACCCTACCCTATCCCCACACTCACCCCACCTATCCCCACACTCACTCCCACCACCTATCCACACACACTCCCCACACTCACCCCACCTATCCCCACACTCACCCCACCTATCCCCACACTCACCCCACCTATCTACACACTCACCCCACCCTATTCCCACACTCACCCCACCTTTCCCCACACTCACCCCACCTATACCTACACTCACACTACCCTATCCCCACACTCACCCCACCTATCCCCACATTCACCCTACCATATCACCACACTCATTCCACCTATCCCCACACTCACCCTACCCTATTCCCACACTCACCCAACCTACCCTTACTCACATACACTTTCAGGAATTGAAAAAAATAAAATAAAACATTGTTTATATTCATTATTAAAAGGGATCATACTTTGGTAATAACACCCTTTACATTCATCTTTCTGTTGGCTCCATTCCCATCAAAGGGACATTTGAGACAGAACTACTGTCCGCATACTATTTTCTCTGTAGACTACACGGATATAGCAAGTATCAGGATACCCTCGACCAGGTCTATTTCTCTCGGTTTCTCCTCTGGAAACCGACCTGATCTTGGGATACCAGAAGCCTAACATATTCCTCACGTTCGTAACTTGATTGTATACCACCTGAAGTACAGCTGTGTGATACTGTAGAAAACAGTCTCATATAAAGTTACACGGCCGTTCTTTTGAAAACATCGAATTTGGCTGTTTCTTTTACCTTCCACACATTGTCTAAATAATCCTTGTATTTTAAAACACTTGACATAAGTTGCCACTGTACTGTGTATCTACACCAACCTGCTTTGTTTAGTTCTTAACTTAAATATCATATTTATACACTGTTTGAAGAACATATTGGTAACAACAAGGACGTTTTATTCAGAATTGTTAAATATTGACGCAGTCCACATTTCTGGTCACTTTTCTCATGGCTTACTGTACAAACAGTGGCCAATAGTAAGGCGTCAATATTGTATCGGGATTGTGATTGAACTTCTATACCACAAAGTAAACTGGAACTTGCTGCTGTGGTGTTATGTTTTGGAGAAGATAAATATACTTGCTTAGCTTATTTACATTAACTCAAGGGAAGAGCTCATTTACATAAAAACATCAATAAGTATGCACCCGGGAAACATAGCGTTGTTTCATCAAATTCCTATAAATGAGCGTAGACTCGGCTAAAATATAACTTACTACATGGGGACAAATACTTTAAATGTATCTCACACCGAAAATTAATTAGACGAACGAATGTAAGGAGAGAAAAAAATAAATAAAAGTAAAACATAAACACGAAACCAGTATTATATCTGATGTGTGAGATAAGTAAAACATTCACGTATGAAAACAGTATTGTATCTGATGTTTAAGATAAGTTAAACTTTATTTTGAAAATTAGCTTTGCGGTTATGTTAAAATCACATGCATAAGGAGGGAGGAAGTATTCTGTATTATTTTAAGATGTGTAGCGCTTTTATTAAGTTGCCTCCCCTTAAATTCGTGCGATGTCCTAGACATTGAGGAGGAGGTACTTGCACCAGAAATGAAATCCGGGTTTATTTTAAGGCTGTTACCTTAATTGAAATGTGTTTACAGTTAATTGATTATAAATATGAACAAGTTAAATAGGTCAGAAATGGTCTGAATATGTAGCATTTTACTGTTTTTTACATGTAGACTGCGCACTAATGTGAAATCCTTTAATCTTAAAAGCCTAATCTTTGTATTCACAATAAACAATTGACCGATTTATATATACTTAATGTGGCTTATTGA
Organism: Ylistrum balloti; assembly: GCF_031769215.1. Lineage (NCBI taxonomy): Eukaryota > Metazoa > Mollusca > Bivalvia > Pectinida > Pectinidae > Ylistrum > Ylistrum balloti. The sequence goes on from NW_026781968.1 coordinate 827,397, forward strand.
TCAACTTGACCTTCACCCAATCTATAACATCAGGTAAATAAATCGACTGCTTGGCTGTAATAAACACGATCAATTTGAAAGAAATATAAATAAATAAATAAATAAATAAATAAACTCAGTTATTAATTTCCCGTAATGTACTTTAGCTTTGTCTGTCAATAAGAGTTTTACAGGGTAAGTCCTCAGTCCGTACTCACAAACCACCACAAGTTTTGTTGTACCATGGAAAAACACGATTAAAATATTCATGGTAAAAGCCACACAGGTATTACTCTGTCAATAATCATGTTATCGATGTCTGTCTTTATCCGCGAAACTTGGCTGTTGTCTGATATCGCTTTTAACCTCAAGGATTTAGTAGATGTTTTGAACTTAGCGCTGTATTGACTGAATTGTCATGTTTTAACAATTTTGTAAATAAAGGAAAGGAATGGATTTTAAATTCAGTAAGTACATGTATGTATATAGTATATATAGGTCATAATTATGTTAAATGGGGAAGCTACACTTAACAATTCTGACATTCTTCCTTTGACAAAGTTGTACATTAAATTACATATAGTAGAAACAACATACATTACAGCCATATCGTATAATATACACGTATATCATAAGTACACGTGAGGTATAATACACGCATACTATAATACACGTTAAGTATAACACACGTACAGAACATAAACAATATAGCTACACATTAAGTATAATATTACTATTGTAACAGTACAGAACAGTGACATTATATAATGTAGCCCCTATATTTACTGGTGTAACAGTACAGAACAGTGACATTATATAATGTAGCCCCTATATTTACTGGTGTAACAGTACAGAACAGTGACATTATATAATGTAGCCCCTATATTTACTGGTGTAACAGTACAAAACAGTGACATTATATAATGTAGCCCCTATATTTACTGGTGTAACAGTACAGAACAGTGACATTATATAATGTAGCCCCTATATTTACTGGTGTAACAGTACAGAACAATGACATTATATAATGTAGCCCCCTATATTTACTGGTGTAACAGTACAGAACAGTGACATTATATAATGTAGCCCCTATATTTACTGGTGTAACAGTACAGAACAGTGACATTATATAATGTAGCCCCTATATTTACTGGTGTAACAGTACAAAACAGTGACATTATATAATGTAGCCCCTATATTTACTGGTGTAACAGTACAGAACAGTGACATTATATAATGTAGCCCCTATATTTACTGGTGTAACAGTACAGAACAATGACATTATATAATGTAGCCCCCTATATTTACTGGTGTAACAGTACAGAACAGTGACATTATATAATGTAGCCCCTATATTTACTGGTGTAACAGTACAGAACAGTGACATTATAATGTAGCCCCCTATATTTACTGGTGTAACAGTACAGAACAGTGACATTATATAATGTAGCCCCTATATTTACTGGTGTAACAGTACAGAACAGTGACATTATGTAATGTAGCCCCTATATTTACTGGTGTAACAGTACAGAACAGTGACATTATATAATGTAGCCTCTATATTTACTGGTGTAACAGTACAAAACAGTGACATTATGTAATGTAGCCCCTGTATTTACTGGTGTAACAGTACAGAACAGTGACATTATATAATGTGACCTCTATATTTACTGGTGTAACAGAACAAAACAGTGACATTATATAATGTAGCCTCTATATTTACTGGTGTAACAGTACAAAACAGTGACATTATATAATGTAGCCTCTATATTTACTGGTGTAACAGTACAAAACAGTGACATTATGTAATGTAGCCCCTATATTTACTGGTGTAACAGTACAGAACAGTGACATTATATAATGTGGCCTCTATATTTACTGGTGTAACAGTACAGAACAGTGACATTATATAATGTGGCCTCTATATTTACTGGTGTAACAGTTCAAAACAGTGACATTATGTAATGTAGCCCCCTATATTTACTGGTGTAAAAGTAGAGAACAGTGACATTATATAATGTAGCCCCTATATTTACTGGTGTAACAGTACAGAACAGTGACATTATATAATGTAGCCCCCTATATTTACTGGTGTAACAGTACAGAACAGTGACATTATATAATGTAGCCCCTATATTTACTGGTGTAACAGTACAAAACAGTGACATTATATAATGTAGCCCCTATATTTACTGGTGTAACAGTACAGAACAGTGACATTATATAATGTAGCCCCTATATTTACTGGTGTAACAGTACAAAACAGTGACATTATATAATGTAGCCCCTATATTTACTGGTGTAACAGTACAGAACAGTGACATTATATAATGTAGCCTCTATATTTACTAGTGCAACAGTACAGAACAGTGACATTATATAAGTTAGCCCCTATATTTACTGGTGTAACAGTACAAAACAGTGACATTATGTAATGTAGCCCCTATATTTACTGGTGTAACAGTACAGAACAGTGACATTATATAATGTAGCCCCTATATATACTGGTGTAACAGTACAAAAACAGTGACATTATGTAATGTAGCCCCCTATATTTACTGGTGTAACAGTGACATTATATAATGAAACTTGGCTGGTGTAATATTTACTGGTGTAACATATGACATTATTAATGTGACAGTACAGAACAGTGACATTATATAATGTAGCCCCTATATTTACTGGTGTAACAGTACAGAACAGTGACATTATATAATGTAGCCCCCTATATTTACTGGTGTAACAGTACAGAACAGTGACATTATATAATGTAGCCCCTATATTTACTGGTGTAACAGTACAGAACAGTGACATTATATAATGTAGCCCCTATATTTACTGGTGTAACAGTACAGAACAGTGACATTATATAATGTAGTCCCCTATATTTACTGGTGTAACAGTACAGAACAGTGCCATGATATAATGTAGCCCCTATATTTACTGTTGTAACAGTACAGAACAGTGACATTATATAATGTAGCCCCTATATTTACTGGTGTAACAGTACAGAACAGTGACATTATATAATGTAGCCCCTATATTTACTGGTGTAACAGTACAGAACAGTGACATTATATAATGTAGCCCCTATATTTACTGGTGTAACAGTACAGAACAGTGACATTATATAATGTAGCCCCCTATATTTACTGGTGTAACAGTACAGTGACATTATATAATGTAGCCCCTATATTTAACAGTACAGAACAGTGACATTATATAATGTAGCCCCTATATTTACTGGTGTAACAGTACAGTGACATTATATAAACATTTACTGGTGTAACAGTACAGAACAGTGACATTATATAATGTAGCCCCTATATTTACTGGTGTAACAGTACAAAACAGTGACATTATATAATGTAGCCTCTATATTTACTGGTGTAACAGTACAGAACAGTGTCATTATATAATGTAGCCTCTATATTTACTGGTGTAACAGTACAGAACAGTGACATTATATAATGTAGCCCCTATATTTACTGTTGTAACAGTACAGAACAGTGACATTATATAATGTAGCCCCTATATTTACTGTTGTAACAGTACAGAACAGTGACATTATATAATGTAGCCCCTATATTTACTGGTGTAACAGTACAGTACAGTGTCATTATATAATGTAGCCTCTATATTTACTGTTGTAACAGTACAGAACAGTGACATTATATAATGTAGCCCCTATATTTACTGGTGTAACAGTACAAAAACAGTGACATTATGTAATGTAGCCCCCTATATTTACTGGTGTAACAGTACAGAACAGTGACATTATATAATGTAGCCCCTATATTTACTGGTGTAACAGTACAGAACAGTGACATTATATAATGTAGCCCCCTATATTTACTGGTGTAACAGTACAGAACAGTGATATTATATAATGTAGCCCTATATTTACTGGTGTAACAGTACAAAACAGTGACATTATATAATGTAGCCTCTATATTTACTGGTGTAACAGTACAGAACAATGACATTATATAATGTAGCCCCATATATTAACTGGTGTAACAGTACAGAACAGTGACATTATATAAGTTAGCCCCTATATTTACTGGTGTAACAGTACAGAACAGTGACATTATGTAATGTAGCCCCTATATTTACTGGTGTGACATATAGTGACATTATAAATGTAGCCCCTATATTTACTGGTGTAACAGTACAGAACAGTGACATTATATAATGTAGCCCCTATATTTACTGGTGTAACAGTACAGAACAGTGACATTATGTAATGTAGCCCCTATATTTACTGGTGTAACAGTACAGAACAGTGACATTATATAATGTAGCCCCTATATTTACTGGTGTAACAGTACAGAACAGTGACATTATATAATGTAGCCTCTATATTTACTGTTGTAACAGTACAGAACAGTGACATTATATAATGTAGCCCCTATATTTACTGGTGTAACAGTACAGAACAGTGACATTATATAATGTAGTCCCCTATATTTACTGGTGTAACAGTACAGAACAGTGACATTATATAATGTAGCCCCTATATTTACTGTTGTAACAGTACAGAACAGTGACATTATATAATGTAGTCCCTATATTTACTGTTGTAACAGTACAGAACAGTGCCATTATATAATGTAGCCCCTATATTTACTGTTGTAACAGTACAGAACAGTGACATTATATAATGTGAAAAATTAAATTTGAACTCGTAAGAGAACCATTTGTGCTAACCGTTTTTGTAGTTTTTCATCGTATGAAATACTAGACAATGAGTAGCTTGTATATGTAAGGTATGTATTCTTTAGAGTACTCTCGAAAGTCGTCGTTCGTGTGAGTCGTAACTTTGTATACAAGTAAATATAACTAAGGATCATGGTAGTCAACAATCCTCTATCAAGTCTTGTTCAAAGATATCGAGCTGTGTTCGGTTTTGAAAATCTTAACACAAGTGTTTCATATTGAATATTTGTTATACAACGTATCAAAAAAATCACACGTATAAAAAATGTTTCTCTGATCTCAAAGGTATCTTACAAAGAATAAAAATTACATGAGTTTTTCCCATTCAAACATAAATTTAGAAAAGTATGAAACTGTCCATGCTTTGATTATCTAAGTTCTGCTGCCTATTACACAGTTTATAACCGAAAGTGATATCAGCGGTCTCCGTTCAACGTCTTCTTATACATCTAAATGATATGAGTGAATTCGGTGTTTGATAATCATGTATGAATTATCTTCGTAAATTAAATTTCTAAATTAAAATGAAAAGCATGTGTAGTCGATGAATAAGTGTGATATCAGAACCAATCAATATGGTTTGTGTCGTTGGACAAATCGTGATTTATTATGTAGAAAAGGGATTACAGAAAATAGAATGAAATTCCAATCGAAATCTGTTTATTTACACTATACTTCAGAAAGGTTTGTAGGAAGGTGTTAATGAACACTGACAATTACATTTGATTAATTAAATTGAATAGAAAAGAAGAAGACCCGCCTCCCCCTGATGACGTGCGCGAGTGATATAGTGTGATACATGCATTTCTAAATTCAAAAAGTCATGGTTACAGTCGCTACTTGAATCCATAAAGAGAAAACAAGTATTTCCAATATGAATATTCATTGTTTTGGACATAAATAAACGTTCCCAAGTTCAAAATATTTGAATATCTTTACATAATAATTCCACTACTTTGGCATCATTTAACATTAGTCAAAAAGGCGTTTTAATCATAAGATGTACTTACTGTTTAGTCTCAGATGCTGCAAAGGCCCCACTTTGTGTTTTCTTTGGTTTTTCGTCCTCTTCTTCGAAATCATCGTCATACCCTGCATGGAACCGGAAGTCATCGCTTCTTTTACTACTTGACGTTGCTGACGGCAAACTTTTTTCGATTCTCTTACTAGATGGAGAAATTAAAGAATGTGCATCTGGAGTAACGTCGTCATTTGCATAAAACTTAAACTGACTTCCGGTTTCAGTTAGCTGACTTCCGGCGCTTTGCGGAATAGCCACGGATGCACTGTTTGTCCCATTAGACCCTAATTGACTCGATGTTATGCTCGCGCGTGAGATATTTCCTACAGATTTCGTTGGGGAGCCACTTTTACTAAATCCTGAATCTGAACTAACACGTTTTCTTGGTGTTCCGTTTACTGTATTTCTGGAACTGGTCCTTGAACTTGAACTCTTCACGAATGAGGCATTTCCCGCCTTTAAACTTGTACTGTTAGGGGATTTCGATGATTGTTCTGTATCATTCTGTTTCTCCAGGAAACGTACTTTTTTACTTCCGCCAGACGGGGATCCTTCGTTTTCCCTTTCGGTATCATCTGTCGTCTGCTCGTTTGCGTAAGTAATAGCCTCTCTGTTTAAATCGTGTGCTAAACTTCTACTCGGTTCATCTGTTTTCTTTATCGTACCAACAAAGTAGGTTTTCTCTCCTCCACCTTTCGCCATTTGTCATATAGTTGTCACGTCACTTCCTTTAGGTGATTTTTGAGCAATTCATAAATATCTTGTGCTTTTAAAATCTAGACAGACACACAGACATAAAATTATATTTGACATCAACTCACTTAATATTTGACACACCTGTAACAAACACCTGCTAATATTTCTATTTTCCAGTTAATTGTTACAAGTTCAAGACTGAATGTATCATTCAGTGAATTCACGTAGTGGTCATCTGCCGTTCTCTTATCGAATCTAATTCCACATATCCGCAACCTCTCGACTATACATTGGTCATCTATATCACATACATCATAAAATGGTCGCGTGATTTTAAAGACATTTCTTCTGTCGATTTAAATCACTGAATTGTCCACTCTGGTTTATAATCGTCTGTCCACTATCTCTAACAAGCACAAGTGTAGGAATGGAAGTGTACCATGGAATCTCAGTAATGTCACTTTCCACGAGAGAAGCCTGCTAATGTCGTCCATAACATAGTGTTTGTACCCATATTGTTCTTTGAAGTTACAAATTGAAATTGTAGTGTTTATCTCGTGTCGACGAACAACCTGAATGTCCACATTTATTCCACCACAGCAATTGCAATGGGGTATTTAGTCACAGGAGGACGTTCCTATCAATCAGAATGTCCAGTTTTTTGACAACTCCTCATCCTCTACAAAAGGGACATTTAAAATCCATGTTTGATCGGCAAGGAAAACAGTGTAGACGTAGTTCACATCTTATTAAACCAAAGTGTGAAAGAAAGTCTCAAATAACGCTCCGTTTGTGTTCAAGGTTTTAGCGTCATAGCAAACTTATTATAGGAAAGGGCTTAGCGATATAGATACACGTGTGTTTAATGTAAGTTGGGATTTGTCATTACATACCCACGTATTCACAGGCCGTTAAGATCGTTTAGGTTTTTTTATAACGCTATTTGTTCCGTGCAAGTTCGCACAGGTCGGCCTACCAACCTACTGACCGAACGCTTAGTATTACATCCGAACGGCCAAGTCTATAAGTACTACACGAAAGTTAGACAGGCAAAATATTTACCGTTTTGTTTTTAAGTGTTTGGTTGGTTAACAACCCATGTTAAAATTCAAGCATACGAATTCGACATTTTCTTATTGTTTTAAATTGTGTGTAAACTATGACAAATTTACCTGTATATTTGATGGCCTATTTACACGGGATCGAGTCTAGTCAAATAGATTTTAACGACTCTCTGAGAGAGGAATTTATGTAAGCGCTTTATTATTGAAGACCGTTTTCTATTTATTCAGTGGCGTAAAGAGTTACACGTATAGATACATAAACCCAGTAAGAGGATTAGTGGATACAAACTTATACAAATATAATTATCTTAATAGTGTAGTACCTGTTCTGCGAATCATTCGTCTGTAATGAGAACCGCAACATTAAATGTGACCGCTATTCCCAAGGGCTCAGGTGAACTATATCGTATGCTATTGATGTCCATCAACAATACTATTAAATAGGGTAATCGAAGGAGACATCCAGAGAAAATATTTTTTTTTGTTCTTAAAATTAATCTTTTGATATGCGATTTTCATAATTTCGTGAAGGTATTCTAGAGTTCTGATTTTTTTCCTTGTCCAAGGCGTGAAAATATAGTAACTAGCCTTCTTTACAATCCAATATATCTTCCTATATCCTCTACACGTTTTCATTTCAAATATATTTTACAGATTGAATTGAACAACAGTCTTATAGCCAATATAAGTTATCTCCCTTGCTACGGATTACATAGTACAAGACAACATAAATATATAAATAAATAAAAATAAATAAATATAAATTAAAAACAAAACGAAACATAACATACAACAAATATTAAAATACCCCTCCCCCTGTTATGCCTTTCTCATCTTTCGACAATGCATGTTAACAGGTTGAGTACACGTATAAAACATAGGCTGTAGTAATCTAAATCTCTTCATGTATAGGAAAACCGGAGGTCTGTTGTTGATATTGCACAAACGAACGTTATAAGGGAGTGAACTCAAACTGTCACGTTATTGTTGAGAAAAAGCTTGGCCATATTACATTAGTATTTTAATCAATATGACATTTAATAACTAAATCTTTACCGAATGAATTTTACTACACCAGGAAACAGACTACCCGATTGTTCTAAAAGTAATAATGTTGATTCTAACACCAACATATACAGGCATGATACTCACGTAGTGTGACAGGAAGTCATCTCACGCGATATACTGTGCTATACACGTTACACGTTACGTGTGGTAACCAGGACGTTAAATAGATAACTAAAAATTAGTCAAAATCTATCTATTCAATTCAGTAAATACCAAACCAAAGAATTCACGAGTTTTCAAAAACAATCGCGTTCGGTACTTGTACGTGAACAAACACCACATTAAGTTGACGTCTTGTGTCGGAGCAAGCACTTGTGCAAATTTCAGTCGTTTTTATAATACTTTATGTACGGTCGTTTTACCAGAAATATAGGATTTTAATCGTAAGGGATAGATAACGGTAATATATATATATATTTTAAATAACAATAGATAAAAAAAGGAAACCTAATCATCGACAACAAAGGCAGTGGTAACTTTAAAATGTAAAAAGAAATCAATTTGCTCTGAAATTTTAACAATGAAACATTTTTCAAATTCCTATCATATATTCTTGAAGTTGATTAAGCTATTAATTTTTACAAACCTTTTCTTATGTAATGAAATTTGGGCAACAATATGTTATATTTAAAAAACGAGCTCGTAACCATGGCAACAATAATGAATGAGTAAATTTCTGCTATATCCATAGGCTCCTACTCCAGTAGGTCATAAAACTATGCATTTTGGAAAAAATATTTTGATATTCACTTACATTATCGAAAACATTTGCTTATGATAGGAAATTGATATTTTTACAAATATTCAAAATTCTGGTTGCTATGGTAACAAGATTTTAAAAGCTTTTATTTCCATTTTTCTAAACATATAGGGGTTGGTTCCCAAATAGTTGGATGGAAAAGGGTGAAGATTCATGTTGAAGCAAAATGACAGATTTTCTTCAGTTTCATTTAACATCCCGGGAGTTAAGGGGTTAATCATCCAGACAAACATTACCGTATCTGTGGCAATAACTACAGATGTATTTCAGATTTAAAAGAAAGGGCGATATAGCAGTATAGCATCGTAAATATCGTAGCATTTCTGAAACAAACGTAACACGAGGTCACCATCCTATCTAATTTTAACATTATACATTTGTGCCACAGTTTCACTATAATGTCACGTCTAAATTGTACTTTGGTCTTGAGTTAATGTTTTCATAATTCTCTTTATGGTACTATACTTTCGTTGATTTAAGGATCGGTTGGTTTGATTAAAACTGGGACTGTAACCGTTACTGTCCTGATACAATACTGTCTTATTGATGTTACTGATATACAGATAATGTTGGTGATTTCTGTTTCGATCTCGAAATTTGCCTTTGATGGATTGACCTTAGTTCGTTCATCACATGATGAACATAATTCCTGGAGGAAAGCAGTTATATCTGCACTGCATCCCCTACAGTAAGGTAATGTATTCTTGTTTTAACTAAAACTCATTATTAAAAAAAAACATAATAGAATATAAACATATTGAACAGGAGCAGATAGATATTTGTATACCCCCTTCTCGAAATATCGGGTTGATATTGTTTTTGTGCTGTCTGTTTGTCAGTCTGTTTATCTTTTGTCAACTTTAATTGTAAGTGGTAGGGCTTTCATATTTGGTATAAATGTTTCTTGTGACAAGATCTTACTGCTGGTATCAACTGTTTGACTATGTGACCTTGACCTTGACGTTTGACCTACACTGTAAGTGGTAGATGTGGAAGACGTGCTATTCTTGAATGGTGTTTTAGTCCCGGTATAAGTCGTCAATAAAATCAACATGAGTTGACATGAGCAGTGTGTGGCTTTCCGTAGTTTCTGTTAGTTGTTTCATTCTTTGACTATTTTAAGTGTGCGTGAAATTAGTACATACATTACACAGTACAGTTTTAATGTCTCACTTCACAAATTAGTACATACATTACACAGTACAGTTTTAATGTCTCACTTCACAAATTAGTACATACATTACACAGTACAGTTTTAATGTCTCACTTCACAAATTAGTACATACATTACACAGTACAGTTTTAATGTCTCACTTCACAAATTAGTACATACATTACACAGTACAGTTTTAATGTCTCACTTCACAAATTAGTACATACATTACACAGTACAGTTTTAATGTCTCACTTCACAAATTAGTACATACATTACACAGTACAGTTTTAATGTCTCACTTCACAAATTAGTACATACATTACACAGTACAGTTTTAATGTCTCACTTCACAAATTAGTACATACATTACACAGTACAGTTTTAATGTCTCACTTCACAAATTAGTACATACATTACACAGTACAGTTTTAATGTCTCACTTCACAAATTAGTACATACATTACACAGTACAGTTTTAATGTCTCACTTCACAAATTAGTACATACATTACACAGTACAGTTTTAATGTCTCACTTCACAAATTAGTACATACATTACACAGTACAGTTTTAATGTCTCACTTCACAAATTAGTACATACATTACACAGTACAGTTTTAATGTCTCACTTCACAAATTAGTACATACATTACACAGTACAGTTTTAATGTCTCACTTCACAAATTAGTACATACATTACACAGTACAGTTTTAATGTCTCACTTCACAAATTAGTACATACATTACACAGTACAGTTTTAATGTCTCACTTCACAAATTAGTACATACATTACACAGTACAGTTTTAATGTCTCACTTCACAAATTAGTACATACATTACACAGTACAGTTTTAATGTCTCACTTCACAAATTAGTACATACATTACACAGTACAGTTTTAATGTCTCACTTCACAAATTAGTACATACATTACACAGTACAGTTTTAATGTCTCACTTCACAAATTAGTACATACATTACACAGTACAGTTTTAATGTCTCACTTCACAAATTAGTACATACATTACACAGTACAGTTTTAATGTCTCACTTCACAAATTAGTACATACATTACACAGTACAGTTTTAATGTCTCACTTCACAAATTAGTACATACATTACACAGTACAGTTTTAATGTCTCACTTCACAAATTAGTACATACATTACACAGTACAGTTTTAATGTCTCACTTCACAAATTAGTACATACATTACACAGTACAGTTTTAATGTCTCACTTCACAAATTAGTACATACATTACACAGTACAGTTTTAATGTCTCACTTCACAAATTAGTACATACATTACACAGTACAGTTTTAATGTCTCACTTCACAAATTAGTACATACATTACACAGTACAGTTTTAATGTCTCACTTCACAATTTTGTTGCAACCTATTTTGTTCAACATATTTTGCTTCAATGATTTCAGTAAAATGATTTGTTTCATCAACTTATTGAAGTCTTTTCCTTAGTAAATGCATATCAACAATGTGATGGCGTCAATACATAGAGGACATTCTATAGTGTCTTCAGTGATATTTATATTTCACAAGTGTGAAATGATTTTGTATCTTTATACTAAAATATTAAGTGAAATAACGTTATCACTGAAGACAATATTAAATATTGCATTTTCACAAGTGGAATAGCCCAAGTACTGGCATACTTAGGATAGGTATAAAAGGAAAAGGAAAAACCTGACGCTGCTATTCGCGGACACTACTCACTCATTATAACTTCGCGATGAAATAGAGTCCGCTTTTTTTTTAAATCATTAAAGTTATGTCAACACAAAAGTGAATTTCAATGAAAATATATTTTTATATTCATATAGAAAATGTCGCTGAGTTGAAGATCGTGACACAAGTAAACGACCCCTTCAGATGTCTGGTTTTGTGTTTTTGTACCGGGCTTTATGATTTGTCATTTTTTACCAGATGACTGTGTTCTCTTTTTTCATTGGTGTAAGTTTGCGAATTGAAAGACTTAAAGAATAAAAGAGAAACTGAAAGACAGACGAAAAGAAGACAAATACAACATGATAATATCTCATTACATATCATAATAACATCTTGTAAATATCCCGTCAACAATCAAAGTTCGTACACATACTCCATTATCTAGTAATAGACACTTCTAGGAATTGTTATTGCTATTGCTGGGGTCCAATAAAAATATACACAAATATATAACTGAAAAGTATAATGCTTGACTCTTCCAAAAAATGTTATATTTATATAAATAACTGTCGATTTTGCTAGTATTACATCAGGGCCTTTTTACTGAAAATTATCTTCAAAACCCATGATTTTTCTTTTATATTTCAGCTTTTATTGGATAATTATTCGTGTTTTTTTTCCAATTCCTATCAAGACTTTGACATAAAAACATTACAATAGATAAATAAAAAATATCCCTCGCCAAACTTGTTTTAAAATTATGACCGATTATTCTGCTAGTAATTTTGTGAAATGACATTGTAGTTTAAGTACAGTTTTGAGGATTCCGGGAAGCTACATCCGGAAGGCCTCGTACCGCTTAATGACCCAAGTTATTTTTTGCGACTCTAGAGAAAAACGACGTTTCTACCCCATATACAGCTATTGAGGACATACCTCATCGCACATGCGCGAATTTTTCGCTCCCGGTAAACGTTTTTTCAGTATAGACATTGTAGCGACATTTCAGAAAAATACTAATACATAGTTTTGTAGATAAAAGTTCCAAACTGCATGCCTCTGATAAGTAAATTAAACATTTCTTAGTTACAAATATATCGTGTTTTAATTTTTTTAGATGAAACTTACATATGAATCTCCATGATAGACTTACAAAATTTTTCATAAAATTAATATTTTGACAACTTCATTGTGAAATAAAAGTATTATTATGTATAAATCTCCAAAAGTATGCCTCTGACTATCAAGTATAGTTACTTTCCCACACATTGATATAACTTTGAGTCTACCTCATGTAGTAAACAACTATATTGTTTTTTTATCAACGTACATGTAATAACTTCGAAATAAAGGATTTCACATATATTTAACGAAATGAATAAAATACAAACATTTCCACTTAGCGGCAAAGCTATTACCAAACCACCGTTCACGTATGTGAATATCAACAATCACTGAAGTTAATTGTATGCCTTTGTTATTTTTGTCTTGTTTTCTTCATTTTTTATTTATAAGCTGATCACCATATACATTTCATTCGTATATATACAACGCCATTTAAAATGCCTATGCATGGTTAACGAGTGACATTTGTAAACATCGATGTAAATATATACTGACCGATTCAATTACGTCCATCTGACAGTATTGTAATATAACAACGATTTATCACTCATTAATACTACTCACCATAGTACACCTTACTTTCGCTTCAAAAAGTACCAACATGGACTAATCACACACCCGCTTTTTCAGCCTTTTGTTATCAGTATTTCAATCTATCTAGAAAAATACGTTATTTAAATAAAACAAAGAGAACGTTGTTCTGTATTTCTTTTGTATTCAATTATGAGTGTTTATGTTCTGCACTGATAATCATGATCATATTAAAAACAGCAGGAAGTTAACATTACAGATATTTGTGTTTATAGCTCTGCTAAGCGACCATCGCGTATTACTACCCTCTGGAAAGAGTGACGTCGCTGAAAGATCAGTTTACGTTAATTGCCAAAGAAAAAATCAATCTGACTCACTGTAATAACTATCAAAACGGAATACAAACAAATCCTGACGAACGAAATTAAATATACAAACCTTTTACTTCTGTCAGAATATGTCAACTTCATGTAGTCGCTTTCATTGATTTCTGGCTACTGGTCATCATAGCACTTAAGTGACCATTCGTTTATCTGTACATATAAGGTGTTGATCAATTTAGAAACACGTTCATATTGTAACAGTACACTCTATAAATCAGTTGTTAGTTTAACAGTCATTCTGATTGTATTCTGTGTGATGTATTCTGATCTGTAGTCGCCATGAAAATATTAAGTAACATTCTACCATTGTTATATACAGTACATCTTGGTAAGTATATCGTTTAATTGATTTCACTTCTTGCAGAAATAATGACAGTTTTTATCTGAATTAATGACTATAACATACCAACAGCTGAAAACTATAAAGTACTGATAACTGAAATAAAACAGGGCACAGAAATGAGTAGTAATATTAGAATTTACAATAACATCCGGCATCTAACTATTTCTGTTGATATCGTCAACTGACTGGAACGTTAAAGTCGAGGCAGTTTATTCAGCTATTCCGCTGTTTAGTCGTAAATTTCTAAATACATGAAGCTGATATAATACACACAGAGAGATGTATAACTCGGCACAACGTAATAGTGGAGTTTAAATTGTTTTATATCAGAATTTGGTCAGGTTCGAATAGTAATATTGTGTTGTTCACCTATATATGTACTTTATATGTACTTTTGTTCGATTAGAACTTCTATAACAGAAAATACAATATTTTAATTTGTATTTAAAAACACACATTTTGTCAGTATTCACAAGAAATCGTTGTAAGATGTTCGAAAATAAAAAAAAAGTATATACAAATTTCAGTGATAGGGACGTCAGACAGAACGTTCAAATGGACACATGACGCGACTGGTATTGACCAGTTGTACAGTCCGTCTTTATTGAGGAGTACGAAAGCCACCCTGATCGCCTGCATCGGCCTCTGTTCGGACACGGTGAATTGCCAAGCCGCTACCTACAACAACATGACAGGAGATTGCTCATGTCTTGAAAACACGACGAACGCTATGTCGGGATTGGGAAATCGTCTTTGGAACCGATTAATTGAACGTATGATCACTATTTTTGTATCAATGTATAATTGTTGTTTTCACGACGAATTTTCGAATAACTTATGAACTTTTGTAATATCGACTCTTTCAAACGGATAGTTAACAAATATGTCAATGAAAACAGACGACTGGAAATGGACTTGAAATAACGTCTATTCGGCAAGTAAACTTTGTAGATGGGTCCCATGTGATCATATCAGATCGTTTAGTCATGATGTACTCAGATTAGTTATTGTTAAGTCACATAATTATCTGATTATTACACAGTATAAATACTTATTTCATTATTTTTTGTTGTTGATTTGAATTCTAGGCCGGTTCGATGACTTCATCTATAATGAGAACTTAGGATGGTATATCAGAATATTTTCAAACGAGATAATAACACAGGCGGAAGCGAAGACATTCTGTGGTGATATCGGCGCGAGATTAGCTGTCCCAGACACAGAAGACAAAATTAATTTCATCATTAGACAGCCTGACTATCTATGTACGTATCATTAAAACTAACTACAATGTGTATAGAATATGAATACAGAACATTACATTATAGCCTTGAGGTTTGGTTTATAGCAAGAATGAATTTGCAACATTTCATAAAAAATACGTTCATAACAGAAAAAAGACGATTTCCTGTTTTAATGCTAAAGTTTGACAAATCGTCATCAAGTTTTCGTCATTACTTCCAGCCTTCTGAGCTGGAATCGATTAGTGTGATTTAGTCATATTGTTTACAGACTGGTAATATCGAAACTGTCAACGTTCGTACTACTAGCAGGCAAATGTTTTGACCAACATAGGTACATGTAAATAAAAAAAGTTTCTAAGATCGAAATTCTAAATGAGTAAAAACTTCGTGATTAGATTATCAAGAAATAGCCAATTCATAAGAAATGATTAATATATTTGAAGAAATACAATACAAATGTTAATGTACTTGATATCAAAATAAAGACCTTGACACTTATATATTGATAGTTAGTGAGGCAAAGAGTTCTGTACACGAACAAACAATAGCAAGTTTGTTATTTCGTTTCTTAAATAAAGCTACAAAGCCAATTTGCTATGATATATTGCTTACTTTTATCATGTTTAGTAGATTTATTGTGAGATGTGGTGGGAATAATTAACTGGCATGCTGTTATTATTCGTTAATAGATTAATGTCTGTGTATATAAGAATTGTTGAGGATAGTGTTGTTGGTAACTATATCAGTCATATTTGTATCAAGACAAACTTGTAGAAATTCATGTTATGCAAGGTGCAACGAGTTGCTCTTTCAATGATAAGATATATTTCTGAAAGGTTATCATACTGTAGGTGGCATAGTTACAACACTCGCTATCGACTTGTAAGAGTGAACCACGGTACTAGATTTTATCTGAAAGGGAATGAATCCATGTGTCCACCAACATGGTTATCCCCCCTCCAAAAATGACAAGTGCCATATGATTATGTCAGCACATCTCATTATCAACAACACGATTTCAGGAAATTACCTTTATAAGTTTTCGTATCTAAACTTTAGAAATGAAAGACAAGAATACTATCTTAATATCAAGAGTCATGTTTTTATTCCTTATGGTTCTGTGAACTACATTAATTGCTGAGGTTGTATGGTTTATAACCAGATTCTTAGATCTATGTAATGTTTTACCATCCATCGACCGTGCACGCCTAGTATTTTACCATCCATTGACCGTGCACGTTTAGCTTTTTACCATCCATCGACCGTGCACGCTTAGTATTTTTATCAGCCATCGACCGTGCACGCTTAGTTTTTTTTTATCAGCCATCGACCGTGCACGCTTAGTTTTTTTTACCATCCATCGACCGTGCACGCTTAGTTTTTTATCAGCCATCGACCGTGCACGCTTAGTTTGTTTATCAGCCATCGACCGTGCACGCTTAGTTTTTTACCATCCATCGACCGTGCACGTTTAGCTTTTTACCATCCATCGACCGTGCACGCTTAGTTTTTTTTATCATCCATCGACCGTGCACGCTTAGTTTGTTTATCAGCCATCGACCGTGCACGCCTAGTTTTTTACTATCCATCGACCGTGCACGTTTAGCTTTTTACCATCCATCGACCGTGCACGCTTAGTTTTTTTATCATCCATCGACCGTGCACGGTTATTTTTTTACCATTCATCGACCGTGCACGCTTAGTTTGTTACCATCCATCGACCGTGCATGCTTAGTTTTTATTACCATCCATATAAGGAAGTTTGTCTCGTATATCATTGTATAAGATACGTATATTTCATTTCAGCCAAACATCATAATGGTATTCTGAATAACAAGTACATAACATGTCGAGGTAATGGGTTCTCTGATGGACATTTTGTTAAATAGCCTCGGTTGTGTCTTTCTGGTATTAGAAAAGGTATGCATTTATTCAACAGTTTTTAGATATTTCAGTCGCTAAACATGACAGTAATGCGTTTTCTATTCCAGCTCACAGAGTATATTTTGTTGGTGCAACTGATGAAGACAGTGACGGAATATTCCAATGGAGTACAGGTTCCAATGTAACTAATTTTAAGACAGGTGAACCAAACGGCTTCTATATGGGAGAAGAGTGTGTAGCTATATTTCAGTCTGGATTAGCGGATTTTCCCTGTTCACATCTAGGTGGCCTCGTTTGCGAAATTGAATAACATTTGTACATTGATCTCGTACAGTGTAAATAACGTTTCTGTTGTTTGTTCAGTTTAGCAAATTGAAAAAAAAGGTTGGAATGTTGTTTCGAAATCTATTGGTCTATGTGTACATATATTTTCATCAAATTAACAATCAATATAACAGATTAAGGCCATCCTATAAAATGACTTTTATTATATAACAAAAACTTATACGAAATGCAAAATACAACTTGGCCAAATAATACGTCCTGAAAAATCAAGCTATAATGAAAGTGTTTATCAAAGACCAACAAGGTAGAGATTCAACAGAATTGTGTCATCAACTTTGTCAAATAATTCATCATGAAAAAAGCTCCCAAAGTTTTAACGCCTAAGATGAAGATAAGGGTAGTTGGTGGATTGGGCTTAAAAACTAAAAAATGTTCTGACTGCGCAAGTAAATACGGGGCTACCGATTTTTTTCTGGAGATTGAATATAAGAAATATCCAATCAGCTGATGGTAAGAATGTATCAGCCAATGAAAATCCTTGATCAGAACCGTGACCACTAGAGGGTACAGGTATGCTACAACGGGGAATAAGCTTTATTTACGTATATGAAATATAATGTTATGTGTTGCTGTATAAAACCAGTCATGCGCATAGCTTGCATATATTTTAATTTCATCAGTCATGTGCTTGTTTGGGTGCACGTTGGGTAAAATTGAATGATTTTCTAGTTTTTGTTACTTGTTGTACATGACCAACATGTTTGTAGATGTCACGTGTCAGAATAAGTTACTTCTGATTGATATGTCCAGGAAACACTAATCTTGAAGTTTTAGAATATTTAATGAGAAGCGTTAAGATAAGTTGTATTACAAGATATTGGTGTAAGTACTATCATACCAATATCACATACATAACTGTTTCGGAAAACTAGCATTATCATATTAAAATAAAGAAAGAATCCAATTTTTCTAAAGTAACCTTTCTTGAGACGCACTAAGAGCAAAGCAAGAAATCAACCCGAATTAGGGTGTTACGCTTCAGCATCGAGGTACGTTGTACCTATGTTTTTGCGCTAAATTTAAAGCATTATTTACGTCACCAGTTTATCATTTCAAAAACGTTGATAAGGAAGACAATAGATAAAATAAATAAATAATGAAAAAAAAAAAAAAAAAAAACACGAGAGAATCCTGATTCTGAACCGAGTGTTCCATATGAAGTTGTTTTCATTATTTTAAACAACAAAATATTAATAATGATAATTTCAGAATGCAAAAATAGTATGAAAATATTGAGAACGTTCAATATGTACGCTTGGTATAGGTAATTATCTCTTGAAGGATATTTTTTATCAAAACAATCAAATGACGTCGGGCTAATTCACATACTTTTATACTTAAAATTTATCATCACAACAATAGCTGGTACCTGTATAGCCATAAATCTAGTTTATAGTCAGATATTAAAGGATAAGACGCGAATAAAATTTCTAGGGAAGATAGAAACGTAAAAAATATAAACTTTGAGAATTTGAGAATTGACAATGACTAAAAGTATGTTTGAACATGTAACTAGAACAAGAGTTTGGCTGTTTGAATCAGGTTTGGATAGCTTTAGGGTTTGGTTCTGATAGAAAGCGGGGTATTCGAAGCATATAATGTCAAAGATTGTTTAGTTTGTACATACTAACATCCTCAGCTTATTCTTTCAGTGAAAGTAACAGAACGTTATTTTCAGTGTAAATATGTTTAAACCAAATTGTTGATTATTGACTATGAGAATAAAACGAGATAACATCAATGATTGCCTAGACAGATTTGTTGGATTTGTAATAGTTTCTTGTTGTCAGGCAATAAATGTCTTTAAATGCGTATGGTAATTTCTCCAAATGGTGTTATTATATCTGTATATGGTTGTCATTTATTTATTTAAGATTGTGAATCAGAGACATAAAAAGGTACAGTTCTCATTGTGGCCTTATTCTCTAATGACTTCAAATTACACACAAAACAATAGACACTTTGAACACAAATGTAGAATCATTATTTAAATGATGGACAAGTGATGAATCAAACTTCACCATACTGCTGCTTTATCTTTATAGGACTCGTCGGTCATAATTAGGGCCATGCTGGTTAATGCCTAGGAGTGACTGATGAGTATTGAAACGGTTAAAATCAATGTGAATAACCAGGTGGGGAGGTTCACTGACATCAAAATTCAATAATTTCATAAAGATCGCTTAACTTTCCAGGAAAACAATGCACAAGAAGTTTCAAAATTAATGAATTCAAGTATCAGAAAATGAATAATTTCCAGTATATAATATTCATGTTGTTTTGAACTGACTGTGACTACTGACAAGTGGAAAACGATTTTTGTCCGTTTTACAACGAGTAAAATCGGATGAAATCCCAGTAAGGCACGTCTTTTTATGTATCTATATGAAGCGAAGCGCCTTATAGGGGCTTTGTATTTATGTACATTGCAGTAAGGGAGGACGTTATGTAGAAATACTTTAAGAATCACGTAATGAATAGACATTGCTTTTATTAGGCTTTAAACGTGATGATCGCGATTTCTCTATCATGAATTTTCTACTTTTTAGATAGCAATATTACTGCTTCCCAAACCTATAGTGTTGGCATGTCACAGTTGATTCGATATCCAAGGGCTTGTTCCCTATATCAGGTTTAATGAAAGTTGATTCCTGATTCTAAAATTTGTGTTCAATGGCGATCGAATCAACACTTACTTAGTCGAACAAAATTGAAATGGCAGTTTTCATCGATATAGCAGAAGATGCGTACCCTTGTGGAACACCTGATTCTATTGTTCTCATACTTTATCAGATATCTCCATTTCAGTGAAATGAGCGTATGTCAGAACGTTTTATTGACTAGAACACGTGCCAACGTTGACCAGTCGTATATCTTCTCCGAATTTTAATGCTTCGCTGGTCACTTGTATCGCCCTTTCCTCCGGAGCGGTCAATGGAATAAAGTTTTCTTTTTTAAAACAACAATGAGACTTAATCAAGTGTTTGCATTCATTGCAAAACTAGGAGACATCATCACGGAAGTAAATCGTCTATAGAACCGTCCGTTTGTTACATATCATGTATGTTGATCCGTGTATCTTAGGAGATAGCAGTATATTAATCATGCAATCTGCGTTAATATTTACCCAGTTATACAACCGATAGAACTAAACGAAATAATTTGTTTGTAGAATCGATTCTTTAAGGTTCCGTCATTCTTATTCGTTAAAAAACACCGATATTTGTTCGTTGGCAAAAACTTTACTTTGCGTGTGTCGTTTTGTAGTTGAATAATTGGTCTTTTCTAAAAGGAAATATCCTTATTTTTCGTTATTTGAAATATTGAGAATTGTAACACTTATTTCCATCGGCGAATATGTTGTAGGTATTTCAGAGTCGGCGCTTACATATAAGGCATTGAATAATTAGGAGCTCGCCCAAACAGATTGAACATACGTTGAATCATGTTGCTTTTTCAGGACAAAAAGCTAGTCCAGTGAAATAGAGAGTTTTTTTGTCATTATGAGACTAAACGAAAGACGAAATCCCAGCAATTAGAAAGGGATTACCATCCCTACATGTACAACGGTCATTTTGTAATAAAGACATAGGGAAAATCGGAACTGTTAAGTTATTAGATTGTATTATTATACTCTAATACCAAACCGGTTCTTTTAGAATTTTTCCTAGGTAGTAAAAGTTGTCATAATGTAATATCTACAGTTGTGGTGTGAAGTCTCGAGATGAAGCTTATAAACCCGGTGTTTATCTATATAACACATTGCCATTTAACTTTCACAATGCTACGTAGTCTTGTCACTACCTTTATTGTGTATAAATAGGCGATGGTGGTTTCGAACGTACGTCCTAAAATGTTACGCAAACATGGCTAAAATGAACACACATGCATATCATGTCATCTAGATGTATGTATATATATATATATATATATATGAATGCAAATGCAAGGATAGGAGTACCAAAGGATCGATTAATAAACTTATATTGGTTAAAGGGATGTTCAACACAAGTTCGGATTCCATGGGATGCTTTTGAAGAAAACTGTACAAGATTATGTACTTTTGTTCTTTTGGGAATTGTACTCCTCGAATTACCATTTAAACAAACATATGACTTTTGATTTGTGGAAGGAAGTTATCTACAAATCTAGCTAGATCGACTTAAAAACGTTCGCGCATACTTGATTGCGTCAATAGTAGGTTTGTGTTCTTATAAGCTGAACAGAAAGAAACATTTATGTAAATTATGAAATCAACAGAAAAGAAGCCTAAATGCGTTATGAAATTGTAACCCCAACAGAATTTTTAGTGAAAAGCATACACACTAGTATACTCAATACTCTGAAAACATTCTAGGATCCACTGACCTTTCAGTTCCGGATTTCCCGATGAGCTATATTTAGACGGTTTGACTTGGAATATTCCCACCAATTACGCCTGCTCAAACTGCTATCACTAGTTTTAAAAGTCATTAGAATTGTTTATAACGGTACAAAACAGCCAGACATTTGGCAACTTTGGCGGAATATTCCTATAATTTATATAGCTCTTAAAATGCATTTGGAGATTGGGTCGAAAACAACTACTACCAATAATGTAGTGCTGGTACATTAACTACGAATTATCAATTAATTATCAAATATAATTGATATTTGATTGAAAGTGTGTTCTTTTACATGACGAAGGTAGATGCACGGTAAAAATCAGCTTCTGCAAAATATCATGTTTAATGCTGCAGTTGATTCGATTTAAAAGGACTTGTTCTTAATATCTTGATTTCTGTGAAATATGTCCATACGTAAAATACATGTGGCAAATTTTCACCTTCATCTTAAATTCGGCCTCCCTGTTCAGGACGAAAGGGACGAAAGTAAAGTGGGAGTACCGATTTTCCGGTATACAGAGATTCCACATCATGTCTCATTGGAATTCTGTTTTACAGTATAATGTAAAGTAAAACAGACTCGATGAGCTACAACTTGGCGGTGGTTTCGCTGTTATAGGCTTACTTTCGTGGGAGAAGCAGAAGACGCTTGTCAATCCAGAATTTATAGCTTATTCTTCGGCCCTCATTTCATCGATTTGGATTTTGAATTAATTTGTCGCTATTTTCTTGTTCCTTTGAGTACACATATTGTCGCATTTCATTCACCCGATTTTGGTGTATGTTATCTTAAAACCAATAAAGACCTACTCTTGAATTGTAAATACATAACCGTACATGCAGCATTCACTCTGACGCTGTCGGAACATAGCGGCCATTTTTTACGTAAAGGCAGAGGATGTTTTAAAGTTTCGGCTTATCAGTTTGATGATAGCACTGAGAGAAATATGACATGTTAAACTTCCAGTTCTCTGGATGAATTACCGATTCTGTAATGTTCAAACAAAATAGTCACATGGTATTTTCTCATTTACTAGAAAATTCTGTGAAGAATATGATAAGGATTCAACGTGTCCTCCCGTCAGTTTCAGTCTCCTGAACCTCTGGGCGATGTCCACGGATTTATTATCGAATTTTTATAGAAAATATTTACACTATATATTCAAAGAAAGACGGTATGTACACCAGGAACCCTTATAAAAATTATTTTGATAATTCATTTAAACATTCGGAGTCTTTTTACACACCTTAACCTTTATCCTGACCCTAGAATGGAGCGTCTCTACGTCATCAAGGGTTAAAAAAAACTAATTAAGGGTCAATTTCGAATAAAACAAAGTTTAGATGTCAGGTTTTGTGGAATTACTACTTCAATTCCGATTTTTTTCATAAATAGGATTCTCAAATAGTTTCGGAATGAGAATTAGATGTTTTGTTTTATACATCTTTTGGGGATAACATTATCAATTTTATCGTTTCGACACTCGACTTCATTTGTGTTAAACCCAAAATCACGGTCTGATATCCAGTAGACGCAAACTAATTCCCTAAGTATACGTTTAGCATTAACGAATCCGTAACGCGCAAAAGACGCCTACTTTGTATATACGTCTATAATAAAGCTTCACTTCAGTATCACGTTTTTGATTTTTGTGGATGTGAAAACATACGTGATACTCATACAAACAAAACATAAAACACATTTCCACTGGTGACACAGCACATTTGTGTATTACCAATCCACCAGAAGACGACTGACATAATTAATATATCTATATATTGATTTGTATATTAATATATTGTCTTTTAACCTTCAAATTCTATTTCCAAAGATTGAAAATGGATATTTTATCACAAAACATTAAATATTCAATACTAGAAATAACATTTTTTTTGTCAGACGACATATTAGTTTCGCATGCTCAATTTATCTTCAAGCAGAAAGGCTATTTCCTACAAAGTGACGGTGCTTCATAAACAACTGAGTAGATCCAAGTTGTGGACATTGTGCTGCATTATATAATGTACTTCATTGATTGTTCAATCTTCCATTCCCCTCCATACTGTTTCATAAGTGGAATTCA
Source organism: Ylistrum balloti (assembly GCF_031769215.1). Lineage (NCBI taxonomy): Eukaryota > Metazoa > Mollusca > Bivalvia > Pectinida > Pectinidae > Ylistrum > Ylistrum balloti. Next base: position 851,870 of record NW_026781968.1, read on the forward strand.
ATAACATTGTTTCTATCTAAGTTGCCCCCCTCCCGACACTTGCACACCTCAATATCTAATTACATTCTGCTATCGGTACATAACTATTGAGTAAGATTGATGCGACTCATTCTTCTAGTTCTTTCTCCAAATTGTTATTGAAGCTGAAAAACACATATTCAAAGCAACGCACCTGCGATTTGTACACGAAAGAAACATCTTGAGTACATGTACACTGTAATCAATGTGCTTATTATAGCAAGTAAAAAAAAAAAAAAAAACGAAAAGTAAACGGACCCCAGGGACAATGATAAAGCTCAGTGGTGTAGCGCGCCGTGCAATAGATTAAACTTATTTGTAATTATTATTGTTATTCGACGCCATTCTGTATTGTGCATCCACGGTCTACAGCAGCTTTAAACAACTATGAATACTTCAAGGTATATTCTACCTTTGATATATCTAGTATATATCAGGTATCAACTGGGTAAGTAAAATCATTTCATTCATTAACTTTGTTTTTTATCAAAACATAGAAGATTAATCCTATGATTTATATATTAGTATATAATGGTAACAGCTGAAAGCATTTCTGTACTGAAAATCGTTGTTAAGTATATATATCAATTTGTCCAGTTTGAAATACATATGTAAATCTAATGAACAAAATGAAAAAAAAAAAAAAAATCCGGAAATTTGCAACACTTTTGTACCTACGATGTTGTCTTGTCGACCAGTTCATTATATTGATATTGAAAATTGATAAGAAAAGTTGATAATAACATTAAATTGATTATTAGAGCTGATCACAAATACAAAATACAGATTGCAATCGGCAGAGTTAACAGACTGACTTTACAATATCCATTTCTTTGTCTGTCTACCTGTCAAGTTTAACATCACATATACACTGTCTGTCTGTGGACGTTACAAACAACTAATTGCAGTTGAGGTCCAAGAACTTGAAAGATTAAGTCAATGTTTTCACAATTTTGTAGATGTTTAGTTTTTTAATTTGAAGAAAAACGTTAAAAAGTTTACATACAGATAGGTGCTGGTCATCAATTAACAGTTTCAATTTTAATTATTTTTCTGTTTTTGAGATAAATTGTAAAAAACAAATCAAAAAAAAAAAAAAAAAAAAAGAAAAAAAATCTTGTAGTTCTTATATTTTGGTTATATGAGAATCCAGTATGTACAACTCAAACGCGGTATATTATGTATATGATATTAACGAGGTAGTGAGGTCTCTTTCCTCGAAAACAAGCCGTCTCAAATTTTAGCAGAAACGACGCCCACCAGACAATCCTGGGTACAGAATGTGACTGGTATTGACCTGTTGTACAGCCCGTCTTTACTGACGACTAACGAAACCACCATCATCGCTTGTATCCTACTTTGTTCGGCCACGGTGAAATGTAAGGCAGCTACCTACAATACTGAGACTCGAACCTGCTCCTGTCTGGAAAGTATGCAAATTGCTAAGTCGGAAACGGGAAATCGACTTTGGAACCGTACGTTTGTAAATAATTTTATACGTGTATATTTCATTTTGCGTTTATAAACGCCTCTTGAAAGATTTGGCCACAATTTTGGCTTTGTTTAATCCTGTTACATTATGATCCAAATAGTACTATCGATGATGTGGCACTGCTACAATATGTCCGGTCACGTGATACATGTAAGTTTTACTGTCCATGTATAATCTATTTCGCAAGTTTGAAAGTGAAATAATCTGTTTTAACTAAACACTTTATATAATTTTATACGATCCCGAGAAATAGAATTACTGGAATAAAAACGAAATTAGCTAAAAATCCACATTGAATACTATTTAGTTGGCGAACGTGTTCGGAGTTAGAACAGCAGTTACTGCACAGACTTCAGTCTTTGTGATTTTTATGGAATGTAAGAAAAAACTATTTGATGATTTCGGAGGTATAAATTAGTGTGTAACGGAGGTATTTTTTATGATGTGTGCTGTACCTGTATCAGGTGTACCTGTTTTAGATGTGCCAATGTCTGGTGTACCTATGTCAGGTGTACCTGTATCAGGTGTATTTGTGTTAGGTGTACCTGTTTTAGGTGTACCAATGGCTGTAGTACCTATGTCAGATGTACCTGTGTCTGGTGTACCTGTATCAGGTGTATTTGTGTTAGGTGTACCTGTTTTAGGTGTACCAATGTCTGGTGTACCTGTATCAGGTGTATTTGTGTTAGGTGTACCTGTTTTAGGTGTACCAATGTCTGGTGTACCTATGTCAGGTGTACCTGTATCAGGTGTATTTGTTTTAAGTGTACCAATGTCTGGTGTACCTGTATCAGGTGTATTTGTGTTAGGTGTACCTGTTTTAGGTGTATCAATGTCTGGTGTACCTGTATCAGGTGTATTTGTGTTAGGTGTACCTGTTTTAGGTGTACCAATGTCCTGTATTTGTGTTAGGTGTACCCAATGTCTGGTGTATCTGTATCAGGTGTACCTGTATCAGGTGTATTTGTGTTAGGTGTACCTGTTTTAGGTGTACCAATGTCTGGTGTACCTGTATCAGGTGTATTTGTGTTAGGTGTACCTGTTTTAGGTGTACCAATGTCTGGTGTACCTGTATCAGGTGTATTTGTGTTAGGTGTACCTGTTTTAGGTGTACCAATGTCTGGTGTACCTGTATCAGGTGTATTTGTGTTAGGTGTACCTGTTTTAGGTGTACCAATGTCTGGTGTACCTGTATCAGGTGTATTTGTGTTAGGTGTACCTGTTTTAGGTGTACCAATGTCTGGTGTACCTGTATCAGGTGTATTTGTGTTAGGTGTACCTGTTTTAGGTGTACCAATGTCTGGTGTACCTGTATCAGGTGTATTTGTGTTAGGTGTACCTGTTTTAGGTGTATCAATGTCTGGTGTACCTGTATCAGGTGTATTTGTGTTAGGTGTACCTGTTTTAGGTGTACCAATGTCTGGTGTACCTGTATCAGGTGTATTTGTGTTAGGTGTACCTGTTTTAGGTGTACCAATGTCTGGTGTACCTGTATGTGTATTTGTGTTAGGTGTACCTGTTTTAGGTGTACCAATGTCTGGTGTACCTGTATCAGGTGTATTTGTGTTAGGTGTACCTGTTTTAGGTGTACCAATGTCTGGTGTACCTGTATCAGGTGTATTTGTGTTAGGTGTACCTGTTTTACCAATGTCTGGTGTACCAATGTATCAGGTGTATTTGTGTTAGGGTGTACCTGTATCAGGTGTATTTGTGTTAGGTGTACCTGTTTTAGGTGTACCAATGTCTGGTGTACCTGTATCAGGTGTATTTGTGTTAGGTGTACCTGTTTTAGGTGTACCAATGTCTGGTGTACCTGTATCAGGTGTATTTGTGTTAGGTGTACCTGTTTTAGGTGTACCAATGTCTGGTGTACCTGTATCAGGTGTATTTGTGTTAGGTGTACCTGTTTTAGGTGTACCAATGTCTGGTGTACCTGTATCAGGTGTACCTGTTTTAGATGTGCCAATGTCTGGTGTACCTATGTCAGGTGTACCTGTATCAGGTGTATTTGTGTTAGGTGTACCTGTTTTAGGTGTAACACTGTCTGTGTACCTTTTTCAGTTGTACCTTTGTCTGGTGTACCTGTATCAGGTGTATTTGTGTTAGGTGTACCTGTTTTAGGTGTACCAATGTCTGGTGTACCTGTATCAGGTGTATTTGTGTTAGGTGTACCTGTTTTAGGTGTACCAATGTCTGGTGTATCTGTATCAGGTGTACCTGTATCAGGTGTATTTGTGTTAGGTGTACCTGTTTTAGGTGTACCAATGTCTGGTGTACCTGTATCAGGTGTATTTGTGTTAGGTGTACCTGTTTTAGGTGTACCAATGTCTGGTGTACCTGTATCAGGTGTATTTGTGTTAGGTGTACCTGTTTTAGGTGTACCAATGTCTGGTGTACCTGTATCAGGTGTATTTGTGTTAGGTGTACCTGTTTTAGGTGTATCAATGTCTGGTGTATCTGTATCAGGTGTACCTGTATCAGGTGTATTTGTGTTAGGTGTACCTGTTTTAGGTGTATCAATGTCTGGTGTATCTGTATCAGGTGTATTTGTGTTAGGTGTACCTGTTTTAGGTGTACCAATGTCTGGTGTACCTGTATCAGGTGTATTTGTGTTAGGTGTACCTGTTTTAGGTGTACCAATGTCTGGTGTATCTGTATCAGGTGTATTTGTGTTAGGTGTACCTGTTTTAGGTGTACCAATGTCTGGTGTATTTGTATCAGGTGTACCTGTATCAGGTGTATTTGTGTTAGGTGTACCTGTTTTAGGTGTACCAATGTCTGGTGTACCTGTATCAGGTGTATTTGTGTTAGGTGTACCTGTTTTAGGTGTACCAATGTCTGGTGTACCTGTATCAGGTGTATTTGTGTTAGGTGTACCTGTTTTAGGTGTACCAATGTCTGGTGTACCTGTATCAGGTGTATTTGTGTTAGGTGTACCTGTTTTAGGTGTACCAATGTCTGGTGTACCTGTATCAGGTGTATTTGTGTTAGGTGTACCTGTTTTAGGTGTACCAATGTCTGGTGTACCTGTATCAGGTGTATTTGTGTTAGGTGTACCTGTTTTAGGTGTACCAATGTCTGGTGTACCTGTATCAGGTGTATTTGTGTTAGGTGTACCTGTTTTAGGTGTACCAATGTCTGGTGTACCTGTATCAGGTGTATTTGTGTTAGGTGTACCTGTTTTAGGTGTACCAATGTCTGGTGTACCTGTATCAGGTGTATTTGTGTTAGGTGTACCTGTTTTAGGTGTACCAATGTCTGGTGTACCTGTATCAGGTGTATTTGTGTTAGGTGTACCTGTTTTAGGTGTACCTGTATCAGGTGTTTTTTCTAAGTAAGAAATGATTGATGTTTTCGCGTTATAGATTATTTATGGTTTTACAGGTTGGTTTGATGGTTTCATCCATATTGAACAACTGGATTGGTATGTCAGGATGTTTACAAACATATCAAAAACACATGCTGAAGCGGAGTTATTTTGTGGTACTCTGGGCGGACGACTGGCCGTTCTTGATACAGATGATAAGCTAAACTACGTCAGAAATATGTCGGACTTCACGTGTAAGCTACTCTTCTTCCTTCTTCTGTTAACACTACATATGGATTATATAGTTTATGAGAAACAACGCTGTTGACTAAGGTGTTAATGTAGGTTTGGTTCTATATAAACTTCAGTATGAAAGATTTTCCCACTGATACGAATAGAATTGGTTCAATGCTATCCTTTCGTCCAGCTTGGCAATGCACATGCCCACCAATATTAGATATACATGATATGATTAAATTGCAACATCATTATGAATTTTACGATGGCACTGTCATTGCGAGCATTATGGCCAGAATGACCTTGTCAGTCGTGGAAATATTGAACGAAATATACAAGAGAATAGCACCTTACAATGCAAATTGATCTTTAGATCCAGTAGATCCAAATGCTATGTTCAACAGTATCATGCAGTTTTCTTGTACTTTAGAATCCACATTTTTGAGGATTGAGTGTTTTATAGTTAATGAGATATTCAAGGACCTGATATTTTTATCACGGATTTCGAATAGTACAAGAATTCGTCAACTGACGGACAAACTCGAAACAGAAAGTTTGAAAGATGCAGGTGTTATGGTCGTCATAGTGATCTCATTGAGAAATATTCCCTATCCTTGTGCGATATGAAGCTGTTTGATGCTCTATACTTTGTTTGTTCCGTTGTTGTATACCTTGTATTTGAGAACGGGAAACTACTACCTACTTGAATTGACCAAGGTTTACATGGCTGGTGACGTCGATGAAGTAGAAAACGCTTACTCAAAAAAACCACTGGTCTTATCGTACTATTGATTTTCAGGAGTCTCCGTTTTTTTATTAATAATTTGCCCTAAGTTTATTGAATTTGAATTTGGATTATGATGATATTGAAACGTTGGTATTTTCCTGTTGTGATGTTTTACAATACACTTTAAATATGTACAACTGACTGTTTGGTACTCCACCGTTCTAGTACAATGTGTTATTTAGATTACAACTGACTATTTGGTACTCCACCGTTCTAGTACAATGTGTTATTTAGATTACAACTGACTGTTTGGTACTCCATCGTTCTAATACAATGTGTTATTTAGATTACAACTGACTGTTTGGTACTCCACCGTTCTAATACAATGTGTTATTTAGATTACAACTGACTGTTTGGTACTCCACCGTTCTAGTACAATGTGTTATTTAGATTACAACTGACTGTTTGGTACTCCACCGTTCTAGTACAATGTGTTATTTAGATTACAACTGACTGTTTGGTACTCCACCGTTCTAATACAATGTGTTATTTAGATTACAACTGACTGTTTGGTACTCCACCGTTCTAGTACAATGTGTTATTTAGATTACAACTGACTGTTTGGTACTCCACCGTTCTAGTACAATGTGTTATTTAGATTACAACTGACTGTTTGGTACTCCACCGTTCTAATACAAGGTGTTATTTAGAGTATCAACATGACGGCGAGGATTCTATTTCGATTCGATTTTCTTTTCAGCTGACAACTTGTTTTCAGTCGGTGCGACTGAGGAGCAAACTGAAGGAATATACATATGGAGTAGTGGATCTTATGTAACTAATTGGTTTGGAAATGAACCTAACAATTTTCATGGCGACGAGAACTGTGTAGCGCTATATGACTATGGGTTTGTGGACATTCCTTGTCATTATCCACTCAATTTTGTATGCGAAACTGAATAACATAGGATGTCACGAGTGATATGCATGCAGATTGAACTGTTTAAAAAACGTAAACAATGCGTCTAATCACAAAACAATACAATATGGGAAATTTCGTGTAAATCTGTAGACTATCAAACGATGACATTGTAGTGTAAAGATGAACAGGTAAAATAATTAAATAAGTATTTATATATTTACATTTTCGTGTGCGTATCCTCTATATAGACCTACCAACGAAATTGACGTTTACACTTCGGTAAACCTTACGCGTATGAATACATTGGCCTTCAGTAACTTGACAGCAAACACACTTGGCGTGATGCCAATAAACACCGGACGGCTGTGAATGAAAATGATAACCTACAGACAACTTCTTATGTGTATGAAAATACATTATACAAAATGAAAGAATTACTTACAAGTTTTTTTTGTTCTTTTTTAGTATTAGCGCAGGTAAATATATTGGTAATCGTGATCTTCCCCTTCAAAGTAGCCGCATCACTGTAACACTCTTACGCAATTAATGTTTTTTTCATTTTTACTTACTTATCTTTTTCTCGAATATACTTTGTTTTTAAAATCATGAAGCTGGTGAATACAAAATCACTTACAAGAAACGTTTCCCATCACGTAGATGTTGTTTTGTTTGACCACTACCACTGTAACATGAATAAAATTTGAAGAAGAAAATATTTCTGAGAAACAGCTGCAATTTAAATGCACTGATAAACACATATTAACAGTTAGCTTGTGATGATAGTAAGATTACTCTACTGGAGTCACTTGGAGAAATGAGAAAGGGTTGTAGTCGCAAGCTATTAAGACACGAACGCAATTCAATAAAACGTTTAAACATGTTGTGTGCGCACATGGATATGGTACAGGAGGTTGTTTTGAGAAATTTCCCACAGAAATGCGAACCTGTTCTTTTATTATTTTTCGGTCTTTCATTTTAACCGTAAGGTATAAATCCATTGAAAATAACCACGAAATTATTCATCAATTAAATTAAAACCTTCATATTTAAATAAACTGCAAAAATTTAGTTAAGCGAAACTAAAACAGTATACCTTGTTTTGACGTCCCAATCAACTAAACCTTATATAAAAACTGCTTTAAAGGCAAACTTGTCAAAGTCAAAATGGACAACCAAAAACTTCGGAGTTAGGAATGGTCGAATAGGCGGAGAGCGACTCGTGGACAAATATTATGCAGAAAGATACCGCTGACATAGAAGGAATTTTCTACTCGAAAAGCATCGGGGTGAAGGTCAACGTATGTCGGAAAACATAAAATATTTCAGAATACATCTGAAATAAGAGATTTATTCGATAACAATTGATAATCAGGTTCAAGGGACAATATCAGGTTAGAAAAAATCAGTAATAGTTTGGTTGACGGTAAACAGAGTAGCTATATGCCTCGTGCTGGTACACTAGGACAATTACGCATACAGTATAATATAAGTACTATTACAAGTGTTTTGTCTAGTTGGATTTCAACCGGGTAAGTAATAACATTTTATTTCATTGTTGAAGCTGGCGATAGATTAAACCTCTAACACTAATTAAATTTCGATATTCATTCAAAAGAAAGAGTACTTTGACTGTTCGTCAATATTCCCGATATTTCTCCATCAATGATAGTCTAAACTTCGAGGTAACACGGAGATGATTTTCTCATAGATATCTGCTCATAGGAGGTTTTCTAACAGCAAGACCAAAATTAAGTACACCGTGGTCCTGTTTTATATTATGAACATATAGCTAGGCAGTAGCTTATTCAACTGCTTGATTTGAAATTCTACTCAGTTATAACTAAGGTAAAATTGCTTCCAATATAATATTTTGACGTACACAAAGGGATGTTAACAGCAGTGCATATTGCAGTATTGATATATCACCTCAGCAATATTTACATAACATAGCACAGTCGTAGATGAATTGTCGAGTTTTCCTATATCAAACATTTATCAAATTAATGAAAAAATGTTCTGGCAAACATCTTTTAGTTAGATGCAATAAACATGTTAAAATCAATATATAAAAATCATTATAGATTTAAGGAAAATGGCACTATAAGTCGTAATTGTAAAATCTCGTTGTCTCGAAATCGCCTGAGTTGAAATTCCGTTTGAGTCGAAATAATTTTCCAGTCCCGATTTTTTCCCTTCTATATCTTTGTCTTTTCAGCTCAGATGATCCGAGTTTTATTGAGTCGAAATTTCGGTTGAGTCGAAGCGATTTTTCAGTCTCTTCAATTGTAAATCAAGGGAAAAGTCATTCACTGTCTCGAAATTTATTTTTGTCAAAACATCGGCACGTTACTGGCGAAATCGGTCAATACACACAAAGAATAGAAAGTCACTAGTGCGCAACATATCGGTCCATCGTACACACAAGACGTAGTCATTGGCGATTCATCGCCAGTTTAACTATCCAAATAAAGGTTGGCTTCTAAATACGTATCAACATCCTGAACTTTTTGACGAAATTTGATCCTCTCAATTCCGAACAAAACTAGTGTTGAGCTTGTTAATTAAGTACTGTGATCGGGCGCTTTGTCAGATTTCGTGTTTGGACAATGAAGTGCTGAAATATTTTTCATTGATAAGAGTCTATATAGGTGCGTGATTTGTTATGTCTAGTGCTTGTACAATGCTTCTGTAACAGGTAAAAACTTTCTAGTGCCGCGTTTATTATACCTGTATTTATTCATAATAAAGTCTTAATGATATGGTATGTGGCTTCATATATAGTTTCTTGTAACATATCAAAAGCAAATATAAATTTCGGTTTATGTCATTCCGTAAAATATATGATGTATATGTGCTTGTAAATAAGGCTATTGTATACGTGTGCGGGACGGAACGAAGTGAGTACAAATGCATTTGATTGGAGTTGTTATTACATGTTTTGCTGTCTGGATGAATAAATAAGAAAAGGAGAAAGTAGGATAAATTTATGTGTTTCTTTACTGCCATATCAAATATCAGATGAAAGTACTTGTATTACAATGACCATGCCTTGTCTTTAAATGCTAGACTGCACTACAAAATTATTTCCTTTGCAAGTGAAAAAAATGATAACAGTATACACACAGATTCCCTTAGACCTCAGCATAAAAGAACTGTATTTCAGTTATTATCCATTATTATATTTCCTTACGTATGCTATTCCATACTGTATGTTCTAAACACGATTGTTCATTTTGAACTTCTACCTGATCGCTAAAAAGTGGTGACAAAGTATGTCTAGAAATGTTAATTCTTTACGATTAAACTAATTATTGTGTCTAGAACTCAGCCCCATTGCTATCTTTATCAACAACTCCCTCGTCAACTAGTCTGCTATATACTTCAACATGGTGAACGGCGAGTCCGACTGATCATTCTGGCAAGAGTTGAATATGTGGAACAAATACTCGAAAGGATATAAGAATATATATTTGTGTTTGCATGACGGGTATTACTGTTCGCTCAGCAGAATGTAATGATTATCAACAAATAACAAACATAGCATATCTTTGTGGTGTAATTACACAGTATGGTGCAATTCTATGCGTCATGATTTTGTATTGTTATTTGCATCTCTTCATTTCAGTGAATAGAGAGCCCATCGCAACTTTTAATTGGTTGGAAGACGTGCTTGTTGTTAACCAATCGTATAGCCCCTCCTTGTTGGTTTCAGCCAAGTGTTCTCTGAGCAAGTTCGAAAACATTTATATTTCTTGTCTGGTAATTGTTTACTGATAATACTGATATACGTATATACGTCTTAAGTTTTTGTGTGGGAAATTCGGCAATACGAACAGACATATATAGGGGGAATAGAACATTAGTGAGAAGTCTTTTTTGTTGTCTATTTATCATTATCATTATTGGAAGCCAGTAGTCTCATTTCATTTGGTTTCATTAAACACTGTTGTAAATTTATTACTTTCACAAAAGAGAGATAATTCATATCTATTTATATTTAAATGTATCTTTAACAGGATTTTTACAACTGTTTCTATCAGATTGTTGTCATTATATACCTGTTTATCGATATATTTTGTTATATATATACCATTTCATTATGTCTCATACAATTGTTAGTGTTCCTTTCTGGAGACGGATTTAATTAGTGTGCAGCAATTGTTTTCGAATTCCACTTGTATATTGAATGTATTTACACTTGTGGATATCTATGGATATGCGTTCCAATATAAATATCATCCGACGGATGTGTAGAAAATACACTCCTGAAATATGAGTTTCACTAGTCATCTGTTTTTTTTTTTTTTTTCAAATTTGATTTTGTCCTGTGAATTTCATAGTTTCCACAAATTTCAAAAGTTGATTAAGTTTTTCATAAAATCTCCAAGCAGGATCGACTACACAAATATGGAATGCCGTGGAATGATAAATATACGATTTCACGGAGAGAGTTATAACTCTTTACATACTATTCCGACGTCGATATGTCAAATCATACTGGCATTGCAAATTAAAAGAGAGAGAGAGAGAGAGAGAGAGAGAGAGAGAGAGAGAGAGAGAGAGAGAGAGAGAGAGAGAGAGAGAGAGAGAGAGAGAGAAAACAAAACAACTCACAAGGTATTCCTTTATTTATGTACTTATTTTTACGGACAATTAATTAGGTACACGTATAATGTTGTATTTATTTCTGTCGAATAATATCACATCAACATTAATTAATTTCATTAATCAACGTGAACCAATGCCGCGTTGTGCTTGATTTCCGATCGGCTTTAACCAGCCTTGGAATATAGTGCAAATCAAAAGAGGTTTTTTTAACAAAAAACTTTGCAATAATCAAGGCGGAAGCGATAAAATAGGTGCATGAACAGATGCGAGGAGAAAAGTCCAAGGTGTAATTAAAACAACAATGTTTAGTTAATCTAGTGAAAATCATAGATGTAACATGTAAACTGGAAGACAAATATCAATTTCAGTTGGTGCTGTCATCCCTTTCATGTCATACATTCCTATCATGTAGACAGGTTTGTCCAGGGTTACCACCTGGGCTGAAGACATATTCCTTACCTGTAAGTTTCCTTACTAAGGCTAGGTAAACTTGGAGAGAGGATATTGTATTATCGATTATTTCATCTTAATTTTTTTATTACTAAAGTAGTTATACATTCTTCCAAATACACGTTTATGTATTTCATTATCATACATGTATTACGTTAAAGAATTACTTATTGCAAGGACGTATAATGTGTATACACCGATCCCTGTTAATTGGATGCATTTGTAGTTTCCTAAATTGTCTTTTAAAAAAACCCACATATATAGCAAACACGGTGTTGTTTGCTGTTAATACTGCACTAGACGATACTATTGATTTTAAATATATCTCCTTGTTCTACGATAACAATTGGCAAACATTAAACATAATGATAATACTTTTTGAAGAGATTGCTTAACCTCTTTAACATTTTATGATAAGTATATTGCATGTTTTTGTCCTACATGTGGAAGTTAACGATGTTGTAATGATGGGTGTAACTGTAATTTGTACACCTCCTTTTTGTTGTGTTCTGTATGTACAGATAAAAAGCTATGTAGAGCTAATTTACAGGCAAACGCGTATAGCCAGTTATAAACAAAACAGAAACGAAATATTCCAGCATGGCACAATTGCAGAGGCAAAGTAAAACAATCACGCATTATGTATTACTGAAAGGCACAAACGCAAATATGTCGCAGAATACACGCTGAAAGGAAAACGTCAGCTGAATAGCAATCTATTTATGTGACACAGTATTTGCCAACAGGGATTAGAAAAGTGAAATATATAGTTAAATAACACAAATCACGCATTTAGGGATAGACATAAAACTGGCTGTAATATAGTGAGATTTGTTGGTGACAAAAACTTACGTATTATTTTGATGTATCTTATCAAAGTGTGAGTCGAGAGTTCATTGCTTTATGTGACAGGTAAATCTGGCCGTCTTGCTGCCTTATCCAGATGGATTCACAGTCCAAGTCAACCATTAAGTGTCCTGTCACGACTACTAGTCGCCTCCAACCGACAAATTCCCGGCGAAGACTAGGTGTGTACTTAGGTACAAGGGTACAGCTTCCGGTATGGTGATGGCATTTTTAAGCTAGCGAATCAAAATGTTGTATAATTCACCGTTTTTACTGGGTTGTCTGGGAGGATAGCATTATTCAGACGTACGCGTGGGTTCTCAAATTTACGACTCTCTTTCGTAATGATTTTGCCGTTTTTTTGTTGTCGAATGGAAGTCTGACATATATTTTGACGCGGTTCACATTCAGCTATATACATTTCCATGCTGATGTATATGTAAACAATGCTACATGTGCACTCGTCACGGTCTGTTGGGATTAAGACAGGAAAATGGTAAGTTTATCTCAAACTTTGTAAGAAGCCCAGGTGCCCTACAAGGAACCACGACGATAGATGACATTATGGTCATGATTCCGAGAACGGGCAGTAGACCAGACACTGGACTGGGAGCGATTGAAGCTCATGTGAAGAAAATAGATAAAATTGAGCTCTCTGTGGCCCCCCCTAGCGCGTAAAGTTACTTGAGAGAGAAAACAGTAGAAATGAAAACATCGGCCGTGGCGAATAGTAATGTTTATGATAGTGTGAAGACTATGTCAGAGACCAGTGAGAGAACGATTAAACAGCTGGACATGGACCGTGTAATAAGTGAACACCGCCGATATAAGGATACCGTAGAGCGTGAGTTCTTTTCTCTTAGGAAGGCTGCAATGAACTTGACATTGTTGTGGAAGACCTTCAGTGTTGGTCTGTGAAAAACTATCGAGTATTCACTGGTATATCAGTATAATGAAAACACACAGGACAAGACCAGGGAACTTATATGGAACGAATTCGGAATACAGACGTAGCATTTGCCAACGTTCATCACTTTAAGAAGCAAATTCATGGGAGAAACCGCCCAATAGTCATTTCCCTCATTTATCACGCTTATCGGCAGTCGGTGCTGGAAATCGGCTACCTCCCGCGTTATGCCAAATTTGGCGTAAGTGAGCAGTTTCCTATGGCAGTTGAGGAGTGTCGTAAAGCTCTATACCTCACAATGAAGTTCAATGGCTGCAACGTTTGCAACGGCAAAACGATACAAATACTCTGAAGAAGAATTAGACAACGAGCTTGATTTCTCTGATAGACATGCGATGGAAACAAAATTGATCCGATGTTCCTATAGTGATGCTGTTCTGGCTCCGCTCATTGACTTAGCTACTCCACGTAATTGTAGAGTATCCAAGCAACAACGTTTTTCGTCGTCTCCGATCGAAGATGTGACAGAGTAAAGGTCAATTCGTCATTCGGACCCATCTAGAGCAGTCCATGTAATACCCCTAGCAACTGGGGCAGCTACTCAGGACAACTCTCTGATTGTTTTGGTGCCGCGTCCTTCTCCCCATCAGTCTTATCCATGTAAATGATACATACTTATATTTGATCATTGATTGATAATTCGTAGTTAATGTACCAGCACTACATTATTAGTAGTAGTTCTTTTCTCGATCCAATCTCCAAATGCATTTTAATAGCAATATAAGTTATAGGAATATTCCGCCAAAGTTGTAAAATGTCTGGCTGTTTTGTACCGTTATAAACAATTCTAATGACTTTTAAAACTAGTGATAGCAGTTTTAGCAGGCGCAATTGGTGGGAATATTCCAAGTCAAACCGTCTAAATATAGCTCATCGTGAAATCCGGAACTGAAAGGTCAGTGGATCCTAGAATGTTTTCAGAGTATTGGGTATACTAGTGTGTATACTTTTCACTAAAAATTCTGCTGGGGTTACAATTTCATGACGCATTTAGGCTTCTTTTCTGTTGATTTCATAATTTACACAAATGTTTCATTCTGTTCAGCTTATAAGAACACAAACCTTCTATTGACGCGCGAAAGTCAATCTAGGTAGATTTATAAAGAATTTCCACAAATCAAAAGTCATATGTTTGTTTAAATGGTAATTCGAGGAGTACAATTTCCAAAAGAACATAAGTACATAATCTTGTACACTTTTCTTCGAAAACATCCCATGGAATCTTGTGTTGAACATCCCTTTAACCAATATAAGTTAATTAATCGATCCTTTGGCATTCCTGTCCTTGCATTTGAATTCATATATAAATGTATACATACATCTAGATGACATGACATGCATGTGTGTTCACTTTAGCGACGTTTGTGTAACATTTTAGGACGTACGTTCTAAACCACCATTGATAAACATCTGCTTTGTAAGCTTCATCTTGAGATTTCGCATCACAACTGTAGATATTACATCATGACAACTTTTACTGCCTGGGAAAGATATCTTAAAGAATCGGTTTGGTATTAGAGTATAATAATGCATTCTAATAACTTAACAGTTCCGATTTTCCCTATGTCTTTATTACAAAATGACCGTTGTACATGTAAGGATGTTAATCCCTTTCTAATTGCTGGACTAGCTTTTTGTCCTGTAAAAGCAACATGATTCAACGTATGTTCAATCTGTTTGGGCGAGCTCCTAATTATTCAATGCCTTATATGTAAGCGCCGACTCTGAAATACCTACAACATATTCGCCGATGGAAATAAGTGTTACAATTCTCAATATTTCAAATAACGAAAAATAAGGATATTTCCTTTTAGAAAAGACCAATTATTCAACTATAAAACGACACACGCAAAGTAAAGTTTTTGCCAACGGACAAATATCGGTGTTTTTAACGAATAAGAATGACGGAACCTTAAAGAATCGATTCTACAAACAAATTATTTCGTTTAGTTCTATCGGTTGTATAAATGAGCAAATATTAACGCAGATTGCATGATCAATATACTTTTATCTCCTAAGATACACGGATCAACACACATGATATGTAACAAACGCACGGTTCTATAGACGATTTACTTGATTAAGTCTCATTGTTGTATTTAAAAAAGAAAACTTTATTTCACGTATTCTAGTCAATAAAACGTTCTGACATACGCTCATTTCACTGAAATGGAGATATCTGATAAAGTATGAGATCAATAGGATCAGGTGTACCACAAGGGTACGCATCTTCTGCTATATCGATGAAAACTGCCATTTCAATCTTGTGCAACTAAGTAAGTGTTGTTCCGATCGCCAATGAACACAAATTTTAGAATCAGGAATCAACTTTCATTAAACCTGATATAGGGAACAAGCCCTTGGATATCGAATCAACTGTGACATGCCAACACCATAGGTTTGGGAAGCAGTAATATTGCTATCTAAAAAGTAGAAAATTCATGATAGAGAAATCGCGATCATCACGTTTAAAGCCTAATAAAAGCATTATCCATTCATTACGTGATTCTTAAAGTATTTCTACATAACGTCCTTCCTTACTGCAATGTACATACATACAAAGTCCCTATAAGGCGCCTCGCTTCATATAGATACATAAAAAGGCGTGCCTTACTGGGATTTCATCCGATTTTACTCGTTGTAAAAAGGACAAAAATCGTTTTTCCACTTGTCGATAGTCACAGTCAGTTCAAAACATGAATATTATATACTGGAAATTATTGTTGGAAAGTAAAGCGATCTTTATAAAATTGTTAAATTTTGAGGTCAGTGAACCTCCAAACCTGGTTATTCACATTGATTTTGACCGTTTCAATATTCATCAGTCACTCCTAGGCATTAACCATCATGGCCCAAAGCATGACCACCGAGTCCTAGAAAGATAAACCAGCAGTATGATGAAGTTTAATTCATCACTTGTCCATCATGTAAATAATAATTCTACATTTGTATTCAAAGGGGATATTGTGAGTGGGTAATTTGTAGTCATCAGAGAACATCGGTGTAATGAGTACCACACCCTTTTATGTCTCTGATTCCCAACCTTAAATAAGTTCCGTAATAAATGACAACCATATGCAGGTATAATAACACCATTTGGAGAAATTACCGTACACATTAAGTTACCTTAGAGACATCTATTGCCGGCAAAAAGAAACTATTCCAAAATTAACCAACCTGCCTAGGCTACTATCAATGTTATCTCGTTTTATTGTCATTGACAATAATCAATAATTTGGTTTAAACCTATTTACACTGAAAATAACATGTTACGTTCTATAACTTTCACTGAAAGAATAACCTGAGGATGTTAATATGTACAAACTAAACAATCTTATATGCCTCGAATACTCCGCTTTCTATCAGAACCAAACCCTAACGCTATCCGAACCTGATTCAGTCAGCAAAACTCTGGTTCTGGTTACATATTCAAACATACTTTTAGTCATCGTCAATTATTAAATTATCAAAGTTTATCAATTTTCTTACGTTTCTATCTTCATTAGAAATTGTATTCACGTCTTATGTTATACTATCTGACTATAAACTAAATCTATGGCTATACATGTACCCGCTATCGCTGTGATGATATCTTTTAAGCATAAAATATGTGAATTTGCCTGACGTCATTTGATTACTTTGACAAAAAATATCCTTTATATCAAGCGTACATATTGGTCTCAATATTTTCATACTACTTTTTGCATTCTGAAATTATTATTATTAATATTATGTTGTTTAAGATAATGAAAACAACTTCATACGGGACACTCGCTAACACAGTGAATCAGGATTCTCTCTTGTGTTTTTCATTCATATATTTTATCTATTGTTTTCCTTATCAACGTTTTTGAAATGTTAATCTGGTGACGTAAATATTGCTTTAAATTTGGCGCAAAATAACATAGGTACAATGTACCTTGATGATGTAGCCTAACACCCTGATTCGGGTTGATTTCTTGCTTTGCTCTTAGTTCGTCTCAAGAATGGTTACCTGAGAAAAATTGGATTCTTTCTTAAATTTTGGTATGATAATGTTAGTTTTCCGGAACCATTATGTATGTGATAATGGTATAAGGCTAAAATGCATCCGCTTTCATTAGCAACTGAGTGATTATTAACTTTAAAGATGATTTAATATTCTAGTACTTATACCAATATCTTGTAGTACAACTTATCTTACCGTTTCTCATTAGATATTTCAAAACATTTAATAAATATTTCAAAATTAGTTTTTCCTGGACATATCTATCAGAAGTAACTTATTCTGACACGTGACATCTACAAACATGTTGGTCATGTACAACAAGTAACAAAAACTAGAAAATCATTCAATTTTACCCAACGTGCACCCAAACAAGCACATGACTGATGAAATTAAAATATATTCAAGCTATGCACATGACTGGTTTTATACAGCAACACATAACATTATATTTCAAATACGCAAATAAAGCTTATTTCCCGTTGTAGTATACCTGTCCCTCTAGGGGTCACAGTTCTGATCAAGGATTTTCATTGGCTGATACGTTCTTACCATCAGCTGATTGGATGATATTTCTTATTCAATCTTAAAAAAAAAAAAAAAAAAAAAAATCAGTAGCCCCGTATTTACTTGCGCAGTCAGAACATTTTTTAGTTTTTAAACCCAATCCACCAACTAGCCTTATCTTCATCTTAGGCGTTAAAACTTTCGGAGCTTTTTTCATGATGAATTATTTGACAAAGTTGATGACACAATTCTGTTGAATCTCTACCTTGTTGGTCTTTGATAAACACTTTCATTATAGCTTGATTTTTCAGGACGTATTATTTGGCCAAGTTGTATTTTGCATTTCGTATAAGTTTTTGTTATATAATAAAAGTCATTTTATAGGATGGCCTTATTCTGTTATATTGATTGTTAATTGGATGAAAATATATGTACACATAGACCAATAGATTTCGAAACAACATCCCAACCTTTTTTCAATTTTCTAAACTGAACAAACAACAGAAACGTTATTTACACTGTACGAGATCAATGTACAAATGTTATTCAATTTCGCAAACGAGGCCACCTAGATGTGAACAAGGAATATCCCTTAATCCAATGCTAAATATAGCTACACACACTCTTCTCCCGAATAAAAGCTAGCTGGTTCACCTGTCTTAAAATTAGTTACATTGGAACCTGTACTCCATTGGAATATTCCGTCACTGTCTTCATCAGTTGCACCAACAAAATATACTCTGTGAGCTGGAATAGAAAACGCATTACTGTCATGTTTAGCGACTGAAATATCTAAAAACTGTTGAATAAATATATACCTTTTCTAATACCAGAAAGACATAACCAAGGCTATTTTACAATATGTTCATCAGAAAACCAATTACCTCGACATGTTATGTACTTGTTATTCAGAAAACCATTATGATGTTTTGCTGAAATGAAATATACGTATCTTATACAATGATATACGAGACAAACTTCCTAATATGGATGGTAATAAAAGCTAAGCGTGCACGGTCGATGGATGGTAAAAAAACCAGGCGTGCACGGTCGATGGATGGAAAAAAACTAAGCGTGCCGGTCGATGGATGGTAAAACACCGAGCGTGCGTGGTCGATGGATGGTAAAATAAACTAAACGTGCATGGTCGATGATTGGTAAAAAATCTAGGCGTGCGCGGTCAATGGATGATAGACAAACTAAGCGTGCACGGTCGATGGATGGTAAAAAATCTAAGCGTGCACGGTCGATGGATGGTGAAAAAACTAAGCGTGCATGGTCGATGATTGTTAAGAAATCTAGGCGTGCGCGTTCAATGGATGATAGAAAAACTAAGCGTGCACCGTCGATGGATGGAAAAAAGGTAAGCGTGCACGGTCGATGGATGGAAAAAAGGTAAGCGTGCACGGTCGATGGATGGTAAAACAACAAGCGTGCGCGGTTAATGGATGGTTAAAAAGCCAAGCGTGCACGGTCGGTGGATGGTAAAACACCAAGCGTGCACGGTCGATGATTGGTAAAAAAACTAAGCGTGCATGGTCGATGATTGGTAAAAATACTAAGCGTGCACGGTCGATGGAAAGAAAAACATCTAAACCTGCACGATCGATGGATGGTAATAAAATCTAAGCGTGCATGGTCGATGATTGGTAAAAATACTAAGCGTGCACGGTCGATGGAAAGAAAAACATCTAAACCTGCACGATCGATGGATGGTAATAAAATCTAAGCGTGCATGGTCGGTGATTGGTAAAAAACCTAAGCGTGCATGGTCGCTGGATGGAAAAAAACTAGGCGTGCGCGATCGATGGATGGTAAAAAAAACTAAGCGTGCACGGTCGATGGATGGTAAAAAATCTAAGCGTGCACGGTCGATGGATGGTGAAAAAACTAAGCGTGCATGGTCGATGATTGGTAAGAAATCTAGGCGTGCGCGTTCAATGGATGATAGAAAAACTAAGCGTGCACTGTCGATGGATGGAAAAAGGTAAGCGTGCACGGTCGATGGATGGTAAAACAACAAGCGTGCGCGGTTGATGGATGGTTAAAAAACCAAGCGTGCACGGTCGGTGGATGGTAAAACACCAAGCGTGCACGGTCGATGATTGGTAAAAAAACTAAGCGTGCATGGTCGATGATTGGTAAAAATACTAAGCGTGCACGGTCGATGGAAAGAAAAACATCTAAACCTGCACGATCGATGGATGGTAATAAAATCTAAGCGTGCATGGTCGATGATTGGTAAAAATACTAAGCGTGCACGGTCGATGGAAAGAAAAACATCTAAACCTGCACAATCGATGGATGGTAATAAAATCTAAGCGTGCATGGTCGGTGATTGGTAAAAAACCTTAGCGTGCATGGTCGCTGGATGGAAAAAAACTAGGCGTGCGCGATCGATGGATGGTAAAAAAAACTAAGCGTGCACGGTCGATGGATGGTAAAAAATCTAAGCGTGCACGGTCGATGGATGGTGAAAAAACTAAGCGTGCATGGTCGATGATTGGTAAGAAATCTAGGCGTGCGCGTTCAATGGATGATAGAAAAACTAAGCGTGCACTGTCGATGGATGGAAAAAGGTAATTGTGCACGGTCGATGGATGGTAAAACAACAAGCGTGCGCGGTTGATGGATGGTTAAAAAACCAAGCGTGCACGGTCGGTGGATGGTAAAACACCAAGCGTGCACGGTCGATGGATGGTAAAATACTAGGCGTGCACGGTCGATGGATAGTAAAATTTTACATAGATCTAAGAATCTGGTTATAAACCATACAACCTCAGCAAGTAATGTAGTTTAAAGAACCATAAGGAACAAAAACTTGGCTCTTGATATTAAAATAGTATTCTTGTCTTTCATTTCTAAAGTTTAGATACGAAAACTAATAAAGGTAATTTCCTGAAATCGTGTTGTTGATAATGAGATGTGCTGAAATAATCTTATGGCACTTGTCGTTTTGTTCGATATCTTTATACACGTAAATAACATCCAACCAGGAACCGCTGTCTTGTTTAATCTATAAATACCAACGTTTTTCAATCATTCTTTTATACCCAAAAAGAAGTGCGCCTACGTTTTAACTGGGGGAACGGCAGCACATATACCCAAAAGACCAAATACCAAACAAAAAAATAAAGGTTCTTAACGATTTGAGAGGCCATCCGATACCCACAAAACATTAAATTAAGAGTAAGAAATAAAACGTGTTTTGTTGATTTTTGTGTTGTCTCATTTTTTTTTACCGTTTTCTGGAGTTATTTCCCTTAGATCATATTTTGTTCTTACATGTAACAATGAATTATAAGGGAAAAACATGCTCCATGGGCTGGAATCAGCTACGTGTGTCATGTTGTCATTTTTATTACATTTTTTTTATATAGATTACGATATTAAGATACACCATTTATTTCTTTTATCCCTTGGTACATTACACTATAGGGCAAGTTGTGTTGTATATCATATCACTGTGTGTGTTTGTTATCTAATAAGTTCTCTGGTGTAACTTATTATGCATATTTTGTAACAATTGTATTATACCCTTGGGCATTTTTCATTGGATGAAGCATTTGGAACGCAATTATGATGTCATAGTAACGGCAATGCTGGTATATTATAAAAAGGCAAAGCTAAATGACTGTCTCTGAAACCATTAAGACTGTAGCTTTACAAGTCGATAGCGAGTGTTGTAACTATGCCATCTACAGTATGATAACTTTTTAGAAATATATCTTATTATTGAAAGAGAATCTAGTTGAACCTTGCATAACATGAATTTCTACAGTTTTGTCTTGATGCAAATAAAACTGATATAGTTACCAACAACACTATCCTCAACACTTCTTATATACACAGACATTAATCTATTAACGGGTAATAACAGCATGCCAGTTAATTATTCCCACCACATCTCACAATAAATCTACTAAACGTGATAAAAGTAAGCAATATATCATAGCAAATTGGCTTTGTAGCTTTATTTAAAAAACGAAATAGCAAACTTGCTATTGTTTGTTCGTGTACAGAACTCTTTGCCTCACTAACTATCAATATATAAGTGTCAAGGTCTTTATTTTGATATCAAGTACATTAACATTTGTATTGTATTTCTCGCACTAATCTTTAGCTTCAAAGGATTCCCTATATAAACACCTGCCTTTCAAGTTGGCAGAGTCGGTGTTCGGGGAATGAGCCCTTATTGAAAATCCCTGGATGGTGTTAAAAACATTTTTCTTTTGTTTATCAAAGCATACAGTGACAGATATTTGTTGCCTTAGTCGGTGGCAAAATATTGTTTAACAAAAAGTAGCGGTAAAAATTAAATGAAACTATTTGTAAACACGTGCAAAATTTTAGTGTCGATAGTATATGATTTGTAGAAGTGCAAATACAGGTCATTATATTTCTACACGTCAACAATGCCAGTTGACTAGCGCTTAGCACCTACTTTGTTTTCTTATTAATTATTTCAGCATCCCTTTTTCTTTCTGTTGTTTGCATCCCTAGGGACTTAGGGGTGGGTTAAAACAGAGGGTATTAAACGTGAATGAAGTGGTCCCGATATTGTCCTGACCAAATCTTATTTTTCGGTTTGGTCCAAAATCGAATATAACTCATTTTGACAATGGTATGAACTACTTCTCCAATTTCAATCGCATCACTGAGAAAAAATATCTGAAGTTTCATTTGTTAATTAAAAGTGACAGATTATATATTGTTATTTTTCAATCTGATCAAACTTTGACATGGTAGCCGCAGTAGCCATTTTGCAACATTAGTTTGCAAATGATCTTCATGAACAAAACCCACAAGTGATGTGTTTGTAATTCTTTTAAGTAATGTTCAAAATTATAATTCATCAGATTAGATTCAAAGCACCACTATCAATAAATGTTGTGTTCTGTCCCTCCATCAATCGATCGATAGATCACCGTTAAGGGAGATGACCCTCTTGATTGTGATATATATATATATATATTTTTTTATACATATTTGACTAGAGGCGTATCAATCTGCATTTCTGCATAGCATTGTGAATTTCGTTTTTGAAGAGACATTTTTTATCAATCAAGAGGAATAAAAAAGATAGTGATTCATGGCTGCCGAGTTATGAACACCTGTGTGGTACTGCTCTAGTGGTTTTTCAGTTATTGTGCTGTTTATAAGAGTTTATTTCTTTGGAATTTTGGCATGCACTGATATTAGAGTCTTTTCTAGTGATGTGTCGAAATGTTTTACGAAACTGATGGTTAAAACCTGGGAATTTCAAGGATCCTTCCAAAAATATTTTAAAGTACTCACCCAAGTTACCTGTGGACAGGGAGTGTACATACATTACTTAGAGTAAGTATTACTGAGTTTAATATATGGCAACCAGGTCTTCTAAAGTAATTTGTTGAGAAGAGAGGAAGGACTGAAGGAGGAACTTAGCAGTAATAACAACTGTCTGAAAAATGTGGTTAAAAAGGAAGATTTCAAAGCCTTCTCTAACAACATTGTTAAGAAATCAGACATCAAACAACTTGTCATAGACATTATTAATGCCATTGTAGAAGAGATGAAGGAAAATCTGAAAAAAAACATGGACTTACAAATACAGCAACAAGTACAGCTGAAAACAGAAAAACTGAAGGAGAATATGGACAGAATGAGTCATCATAACTGCAGGCTCCAGGAAAACATCAGAGAAAGAGAAAAGAAAATAAAGGCACTGAGAAAAGAACAAGAAGAGAATATGGATACCATTCTAGAATTGAGGTCAGAGCTGACTGAAGTAAAAAAGCTTGTTGTTGAAGGAGTGAGAAAGGGGAATCACAACGAACAATATAGTAGTAGAAATAACATCAAAATAATGGACATGAAATAGTTAGACTTTCAAGAGGAGGAGAATCAAAGGAACCTGGCCAAGGACTTCTGTGATAGAGTAAACAAAAAGCTACGTACACAGCTTATTTCACCTGAGGATATCCCGGCAATCAATAGAATACCAGGGAGGGACCCTACCAAACCAAAACCAATTGTAACTAAGTTTTGGAAAAATGAAGTGAGGAACTATATATTGAAAATGAAAATTCGAACCTGGACCATTTCTTACTCTCTAAATAAATCAGAGAACTTGAAAAGACAGGGAAAATATCTTGAAACTGATATTATGAAATTAGAAGAAAACATTAATAAAGATCCTTCTAGAGAGCTTCTGACTGAGACGGAAAACAAAAAAAAACAAAACTTAGAAGACATTCGTAGAGATAAAATGAACGGTGTTATGTTCAGATCCAAAGCTGCATGGTACGAAGATGGTGAAAAAAAATACAAATTACTTCCGTAATTTGGAAAAAAGACATTATATAAATAAAACAGTTTGTGAATTAATAACAGATTCTGGTAACATTTTAGAGGATATGGACAAAATTTTACAGGAGGAGGCAAATTTCTTTAGTAATCTGTATAAATCAAAAACAGAGACACAGTATATTGATAAATTAGATTTCTTTAAACATACAATTAGGTTGAGTGAAGGACAGAAAAGCAGTTGTGAGGGATTACTTAAGTTAGATGAATTAGCTCTAGAAAACATGGAAAATAAGAAAAGTCCTGGTTCAGATGGGTTTTGGGCAGAATTTTACAAATTTTTTTGGTGTGATTCAGAAATTCTTCTTCGAAGAACTATACATATGAAAATGGGAAACATTAAGATTTTCAATGTCAAGGTATTATTACATGTTTGCCAAAACAGGGAAGGGATAGAAGATACATAAAAAATTGGAGACCAATATCATTACTGAATGTAGATTACAAAATAGCAGCAGCAGCCATAGCCAACAGGATTACGCCACTGCTACCTGATATTGTTAGTAATACACAAACTGGATTTATTAAGGGTAGGTTTATTGGGGAAAATACAAGACAGCTGTATGATATAATGCAAATTTTAGAAGAAAAAAACAAGCCTGGACTACTCTACCTAATCGATTTTGAAAAAAGACATTTGACTCGATAGAATGGGATTTCATTGATAAAGCCATGGAAAGTTTCAATTTTGGAGAATCAATCAGAAAATGGTTTAAAGTGTTATACAATGATTCGAAAAGGTCCATAATTAACAATGGTCATTTGTCAAACTTCTTCAGTCTTCGTTGCAGCTGTCTATTTAAAATCGGCATAGCACCATATCATTCATACTCATTTTGTAATAGGGAAGAAGAAACAATGAAACATATTCTGTACAATTGTTATTATTGTTACAGGAATTCACTATATGGTATACGGAAAATGACAATGTTCAAAATCATTTTATTCTGAGTACCACTAATGCAATATTTGGTATTGCAACATTCAGTGGAAGATTAAACCATTTCGTGTTAATGTTGAGATATCATATTTTTACCTGTAAATATAGAAACAAATTACCAACATTTCAATCATGTAAATTGTATTTCACTCAGGTTTCGAAAAATAGAAAAAGATATTGCTAAAAAAGAATAACTTAGAAATCAAAAAAAAAAAAAAAACAAAGAAAAGTAGGAAATATTTACTGGAATCTTGAACAGTTAGGAAACCGAAATGCAATGTAATTATAAACACTTCCCCTTTATGTTAATTTTCAGCATACCAACAGGTTACACAATATGAACAAAATAATAATAAGTTTTTATAGTCATTAGTTTGTGCTGATGCCCAAGGAAGGGGGGGGGGGGGATCTAATCCGATCCATTTACAGCCAAACGCTTTGTAAAGCAAAATTAGAATGTTATTTATGTTAGAGAATGAATAAAAGGTTCGCAAATGTGTATGATAAAGAGAATGTATACATAACATGTAAAACAGGTATGAGTGAGAGTGAAAAAATGAGGCAAATAATGAAAGGTAAGAGTTGCATGCATATATTATATATATATTACATACTTGTGCAACTTGATAAACCTGTTTACAAAGTGATATTAATTGTAAACAAAACAAGACATGTAGGGCAACAGTCTGAGAAAGTAGAAAGAATATATGAAACACGAAGGTTGATTGCAGTGAGTATGTGTAGAGGTGTTTGTGTATGTGGTGAGAGGAAGCCCTGCTTTGTGGGGACATGTATTGTTCAGAGTCTGACCCCCAGGGCCCCAACCGTGACAGAGCTCTCTGTAATTAAGTTCTGGGACATTAAAAAAGGGATAAAACTAACACAGCAATGTTAGGTGTTTCAAAATAGTGTACCTTACTTTGTCATTAACAAAAATGGGGTAATGTGCAAGCATAGTCATGCTTCTAACTTTATATGAAATGTTTTATAGCCTGTTAGAAAGACTGAAAATCAACCTTCTAAAAGATATTGTCAGACAGGTAATCAACCATTCTCTAGTTTAAAAGTAATGATAAAATACACAGTTTCCGTTTTGTTTATGTATCTAATGACCTCTGTGTCAAGGATGTTTATGTAACTAATGACCTCAGCGTCAAGGATGTTTATGTAACTTATAACCTCTATGTCAAGGATGTTTATGTATCTAATGACCTCTATGTCAAGGATGTTTATGTATCTAATGACCTTTATGTCAAGGATGTTTATGTATCTAATGACCTCTATGTCAAGGATGTTTATGTAACTAATGACCTCTGAGTCAAGGATGTTTATGTATCTAATGACCTCTGTGTCAAGGATGTTTATGTACCTTATGACCTCTATGTCAAGGATGTTTATGTATCTAATGACCTCTGTGTCAAAGATGTTTAGGTATCTAATGACCTCTATGTCAAGGATGTTTATGTAATTTATGACCTCTATGTCAAGGATGTTTATGTATCTAATGACCTCTGTGTCAAAGATGTTTATGTATCTAATGACCTCTGTGTCAAGGATGTTTATGTATCTAATGACCTCTGTGTCAAGGATGTTTATGTAACTAGTGACCTCTGCGTCAAGGATGTTTATGTAACTAATGACCTCTGCGTCAAGGATGTTTATGTATCTAATGACCTCTATGTCAAGGATGTTTATGTAACTAATGACCTCTGTTTTGTGGTTGACATTCCTTAATTATATTTACATGGTACTATATTAATTTTATCGAAATGTCATCCCTGTAAACATACTTACAATCACAGTTGTATTTTCTTGTCGGTAATAACATCTCTCCATTCGGCAGTATTCTCTCGAAAACTCTACTGATTAATATCATTATCTTGTCAGTAAACACTTTTTTTGATATTTGGTCAGTATTTCAAAATGTGGTTTTCAAACAATATAATTACTGATTTTCTAATTATTGTAAAAAGTTCCTAAATCTAAACATGCTTACAACAGGTAGTGCTCGCATATGATACGTAAATTGTCATGAAGCGTTCATCCTCGTCTTAGGAACATCTATTAAAAAGTACAGATTACAGCTAATGATAGAGGAAATATATGAACGCGCCTAGGATCACTTTTCTGTGAATCTTATGACCTCTGGGGCAAGCATGTTTATGTAAGTAATGACCTCTGTGTGAAGGAAGTATTATCTAATGACCTCTGTGTGAAGGATGTTTATGTATCTAATGACCTCTGTGTGAAGGAGGTTTACGTAACTAATGACCTCTGTGTCAAGGATGTTTATATATCTAATGACCTCTGTGTCAAGGATGTTTATGTATCTAATGACCTCTGCGTCAAGGATGTTTATGTATCTAATGACCTCTATGTGAAGATTGTTTATGTATCTAATGACCTCTGTGTGAAGGATGTTTATGTATCTAATGACCTCTGCGTCAAAGATGTTTATGAATCTTATGACCTCTGGGGCAAGCATGTTTATGTAAGTAATGACCTCTGTGTGAAGGAAGTATTATCTAATGACCTCTGTGTGAAGGATGTTTATGTATCTAATGACCTCTGTGTGAAGGAGGTTTACGTAACTAATGACCTCTGTGTCAAGGATGTTTATATATCTAATGACCTCTGTGTCAAGGATGTTTATGTATCTAATGACCTCTGCGTCAAGGATGTTTATGTATCTAATGACCTCTATGTGAAGATTGTTTATGTATCTAATGACCTCTGTGTGAAGGATGTTTATGTATCTAATGACCTCTGCGTCAAAGATGTTTATGAATCTTATGACCTCTGTGTCAAGGATGTTTATGTAAGTAATGACCTATGTGTGAAGGATGTTTATGTATCTAATGACCTCTGTGTCAAGGATGTTTATGTATCTAATGACCTCTGTGTCAAGGATGTTTATGTAACTTAAGACCTCTGCGTCAAGGATGTTTATGTAACTAATGACCTCTGCGTCAAGGATGTTTATGTGTCTAATGACTTCTATGTCAAGGATGTTTATGTTACTTATGACCTCTGTTTCAAGGATGTTTATGTATCTAATGACCTTTATGTCAAGGATGTTTATGTATCTAATGACCTCTATGTCAAGGATGTTTATGTAACTAATGACCTCTGCGTCAAGGATGTTTATGTATCTAATGACCTCTGTGTCAAGGATGTTTATGTATCTAATGACCTCTGTGTCAAGGATGTTTATGTAACTTATGACCTCTCTGTCAAGGATGTTTATGTATCTAATGACCTCTATGTCAAGGATGTTTATGTATCTAATGACCTCTGCGTCAAGGATGTTTATGTATCTAATGACATCTGTGTCAAGGATGTTTATGTAACTTATGACCTCTGTTTCAAGGATGTTTATGTATCTAATGACCTCTATGTCAAGGATGTTTATGTAATTTATGACCTCTATGTCAAGGATGTTTATGTATCTAATGACCTCTGTGTCAAAGATGTTTAGGTATCTAATGACCTCTGTGTCAAGGATGTTTATGTATCTAATGACCTCTGTGTCAAGGATGTTTATGTAACTAATGACCTCTGCGTCAAGGATGTTTATGTAACTAATGACCTCTGTGTCAAGGATGTTTATGTATCTAATGTCCTCTATGTCAAGGATGTTTATGTAACTAATGACCTCTGTTTTGTGGTTGACATTCCTTAATTATATTTACATGGTACTATATTAATTTTATCGAAATGTCATCCCTGTAAACATACTTACAATCACAGTTGTATTTTCTTGTCGGTAATAACATCTCTCCATTCGGCAGTATTCTCTCGAAAACTCTACTGATTAATATCATTATCTTGACAGTGTATACTTTTTTTGATATTTGGTCAGTATTTCAAAATGTGGTTTTCAAACAATATAATTACTGATTTTCTAATTATTGTAAAAAGTTCCTAAATCTAAACATGCTTACAACAGGTAGTGCTCGCATATGATACGTAAATTGTCATGAAGCGTTCATCCTCGTCTTAGGAACATCTATTAAAAAGTACAGATTACAGCTAATGATAGAGGAAATATATGAACGCGCCTAGGATCACTTTTCTGTCACTATTTGTATTCAATTTCGCATACGAAATTGTTTGAATGTGAACACGGAAGGTCAATAAGATAGTTGTTAAAAATTGCAACACAATCTTCATCCAAATGCAAACCGTTCGGTTCATCCAACATCCAATTCGTTACGCTAGTACCTGTACTCCATGTGAAAAGTCCATCACTTTGTTCATCCATTGCACCAACATAGCAGAATATATCAGCTGCAAGTATGAAGAACATTACAAAAATCATTATATTAAGATTGAGACATTGAGCTATTAATAAGACAATGCATACATTGTGCTCTTGCAAAGTATTTGAGAATGTATATTTAAATCTTTTTGCTGTCTGACATATTTCGTTTATTATATATTATTTGCTTAAGTTGGAAAAAAGGGTTAGTCTAAATTCTGTTGGTTTTGAATGAAATATGCAAGTGATTTTTTCCGTTTTTTTCCCCAACTGTTTTTCGTGTATTTTAAAGTCGCGGAGTACACTAATTTTCAGATGTTAATGGATATGTAGCAGTGTAATACTCGCGCAATCACATGAGTATTAAACATATAGAACACAACTTTATTAAAACTCAATGCATGTTTGTATGAATATGACAAAGTGTATTTAGCATGCTATGTTTTCTTTCTACGACTTCATTTATATATACGTAATTTATAATAAAAAACTCAATTCTACTGCTCATAAGCAATATCATATGCTATTGAATATTGTATAGATACGTACGTCTATAGTCAGGTAGTCCTGTGACGTAGCTCAGCTTGTCAGATGTATCGAGGACTGCCAGCCTTGCTCCATGGTTACCACACACCGATTCCGCTTCAGCGTGAGTGTGTGATGTATTAACAAAGAGCCTAATATACCATCCCAATTGCGCATCAAAGATAAAGCCATCAAATTTACCTAAAATGAATGATGCACGAGCATTGATCGATACATAAATGTAACAAAGCTTTCGACGAAGTTTGTTTTGTTTCTTTTATTGATCCTTCATATACATGATTATAATGACTTCCACTTACTCATTGTTTTCTACCTTTATCGATGTCAGTGTGAAAGACTCATGTTCAATATAGCTGTCCTAAATCCTTTCATTCACAAAATTGCGATGGACATGAAATCTACGCACGTGAAACACTGATGTATAGCTTTGTTTATCTTCCGAATAAGTCGCAATTGGATAAAGTCATCATACAGGGATATATTAATAAAAGCATAGGGTTTCGTAGCTGAGTCGGAAAAACATTGGATTGTCATGTGTATGATTACTTAACACCATTCTTAGTGCTATCAAATCAGGGTTACAGTTTCATTGTCTCACTGTGTATCTGTTCTAAGTATATATACAAGAGAATTGTTTTTTCACTATATCTGTACTCTATCTTATACCAACCCGAACTGAAAGCAAGCCTCCACTCTCTTGTTGTAAGAGCTATCTTTTCACAAAAGGGTGAACGTTTGTAAAAATATATGGTTGTGATCTATACTGCAGTAGATCTTCACAACTATATATTATATGCAAAGAAGAGATATACAGCGCGCGATAACCAATGATAGACTATCTAGTTGACCATATCTTTATCGTGTTTGGTGGTAAGATCACCCAACAGACTAATGACTTGGCTATGAAGTTTTGGCTGACTTATAAGTGTGTTCAGATGAGACTGTATTCTTTGATGAGCTTATTAAAACAAGTCACAAATACCTTCAAATTCACTCAGCCGCTTACCTTATTCTTTTCCTACAACGGTTTTCCTAGATGTAGTTTTGAGCTACAAATGGAGGCAGATCCACCACTTATGCATAATTAGTTCATTCATGCCTAATTGTGCTTCTAACATTTATCGAAATAAAATTTTGTTTTCAGTAGTTGTCAATAGAGGTCTGACGAAACATTTTTCGGACAGATAGACGGACCAGATGAACCAATATATCAAGCCAATTTTAAACAATACAGCATAAGAATAATCCCAGGCTGATATCAAAGATACATAGAAAACAATGAGTTTTCAAATATACTTTCTTCTTTTTTTTTCTACAGTGCAAATATAACTAATTTTGTTTTAAAATCGATTAAATAAGAAAGAAAATGGAGAAGGTACTGAATTATGATTTTAAATAAATAGATCGATAAATGAAGGGCATGGTTACATGAATTAAACAATATTTATTATTATCGAGTTGTCATGATTATTACACATTTCAAAATAATTAGCAAAACCATGTTTGAATGATCATTAAGAAATCGCAAATATGTCTGTTTCCTTTTAAGAAAACATAAGAGTAAAACAAGAAACAAACCAAAAAACATAAAGAATGCCATAATCTGGAATGTGCTCAGGGCTTAAGGGTCGAAAACGATTTCGCTTATGTATCTCTCTGGATACAAAAATATACATTGTATCAATGCTTTAAAGCTACTTACGCCTCCATAGCATATTTCCTAATTGCGACGTGAAACTAGTAGTATTGTTTATACAATTGCATTCTTTGGTGCTGTTGTTGTATGTTGCTGCCGTGCAATCTATTGCGTTGGAACAGGCTGCGGTACATGTGATCAGGGAAGCCAGGGTAGTCGTTAAAGATGAATTATACAGCCGATTGGCTTCACTCTTGTCCTCTACCCAATTGTACCTTCGGATAGAGGTGCCGAACACTGAAATTTTGAAGATATATATCTTGAAATCAGATTACGGAGGTTAATATCCTCCGAGATGAAACAAATCGGTTTCAAGTTGATATTATGTATACCTTTTCTATTCTTTTAGTTGTCTGACCAGGCGTATTTCAACTTCTGTTGATTTTGCGCATGTATCGTTGCATAAAGAAAACCTTATCATTATATGTAGCAAGAGTATATTTTTGACATTTTAAACTTGTCAGGACTGTTATATGATATAATATAATATATGTGATGTAATGAGAGCATGGTTAAAAACAACGGAACCAACAGCATCAAACATGTCCGACTTCATATCGCATAAGAAAGAAAAAAATCCCAATAAAATCATATTGAGCACTGCAGAATTTCCCTCATTTTCATCAACCTGCATTTCTCGAAACCCTATGTTGTGTGCCTGCAGATAAGTCTGCAGATTTTATCACATTTCCAGTAAAAAATAGGCCTGCTTGATGACGAAGGAAATCTCAACTACACATTACGCAATGAACTTGCTTAAATATGTTTTGTTATTACAATCATTAAGATTACAGTCTTATGATGATAAATATATTGACATCTTCCGTTGATATGTGATTCCTTTAAAAAAATATCGACAACATTTTCTTGCTGGCTCGTCGAGCTGTTCTAAGAAACCTTTGTCAAACCCATTAAATACATACCATTCTTAACAATTTCAATAATCTTGGTTACAGTGAACTATTAAAAGTTAATATGCGAGTTACTTAAATTATCAAAAATTATGTCCAGTTAGACATATGTGAGATTTTTAATCATAATTTTAATGCCAGATTGAGACCAGCTTAATTCATTAATGACATCTTTCGACCAGTGAAAAAATATGTATTGACAGTAGTCAGAGTAGTAATCTACAACATTTGGTCAATGTTATTAATTCATTCCCTGATTTTATAAGTACCCGAGCCCTATCTGGGCAGTTTGCATGCAGGTCAGTGAATACTTCTGTTGTGGAAAATCTACGACCATTTTCATTTATAAGTCTATGTCAATTACTCATGTATCATTCCATATCTGTTAGCCTGTAAAGTGTACTATTACTTTACCAACAGTTCTATGACAGCTTCGTATGAATCCAACCGTAGATTAAGCCAGTATGCATTGGTTCCTCAGGGCAAGTAAACGTTACCATCTCCACATAGACTACACAACAATAAATATACAACAACCCGAACATCTTCCGGACTTCATCCTTCTTACACCATTGTACAAGCTTCATCTGAACAGTCTTATTGTGATACTGGTTATTCAAAGAGTTGAATTGATATCATATGGATTTTAACTCCAAAAACCTTTCAACAGACTTTCGGCATAAATATGGGTTGACTGACTTTATCACGCAGGCAGGAAGTCGTCAAATAACGGACTAACTCGTAACACAAGGTTTCAAAAGATGCAGATTGATGCAAATTATGAGACAGTTTTACGATCTTCAAAGTGATCTCTTTGCGAAATATTATATTTTTTGTTAGATATGACACTAGATTAGTTCCCTGTAAGCTCCTTTGTTGTATGTTTTCATTTGAGAACGTGATATTACTTAGCGAATTACTTTAGAATGATGATTTTTTTATTTGATAAATAACGTTATCCACTTCAAATATCAACTATGTACACCTGAGAGTATGTTAAGAATGTTACGTTCAAGCATATGGATGACCATGCTTGAGATGGAAAGTCGTTGGCTGGTCATAATTTATTGACATGATAATGTTATTTCATTTCATGGATCACCTATAATATAGCAACTAGGTACAATGAAGCTGGTTCGATTATTACTGCCATTTAACCTTTAAACCTCTATATAGATATGTAAATAAGATCAAAGCAATTCAACTGAAAAAGAATTATGATGAAAAAAATCCATGGAAGATAACTAACTATACAATCTACTGTTTTCCACAACAGAATATGTGAATCATTTGTAGTTGTTCAGCGCAGGTACACTGTGTTTTTGATTGATTACTCCTTTATCTACAATGTCTCTTTGGTAAAATATATTGACGAAAACCAGCATCACTGCAGGAGACCTATTATTCAATATTTACATTGAACTTCCACATCTCTGAAACTAAATGTTAAAAGAAAATATCGTTTCTTTCAGTCAGAAGGAAGCAATTTTACTTTTTATGATTTTATGATAAATGTAACTGTATACACACTGTAACATATACCATAGGTTAATTCTACATAATTTACAAGGATACAGTAGCAATAAAACATACTTACCAAGTTGGTGTCCGATAATTGATATAAATATGAAAAATCTCCGTGTTATGATCATGTTTTGTATCTCACACGTCGGAAAATAATTGAGACTCCTCAGCAGGAATTGAAAACTTTATTCATATAGTCATTGATCACGTTTTACCGACGTATCAACATGTTATGCTTGAAGTGATTAATCAATATCCAGTAGAACTATGCGTCGATATTTTTGTGGCGAAAAGAATAAATATTTACTTTGATTCAGTGGCATTTATTTACGTTACCTCTTATTGTTTACATTGCATCATCTTTGTTTTCAAACTTTAAAAGGACTTTTTTAAAAAAATGTTTTGATTGTCACTAATTTTGTTTTGTGCTATTTGGGTATTAACTGGTTTTCGAAAGCCTCAATCAGAGGATAGGATCAATTAATTTCTTTAATCTTTGCAAAAGGTCAAAACAAAACAGAAATAATCCTACCGTGTATACATTTGTGATAATAACTTAAATACAAAAGGTAAGTATTAATTCATATTGCGCCGAATATAAAAGGATACTAGAAACTGGTAAAAGCATGAATATCCTAAGTGTCGTTTGTGTTCCACCCAATGCAGAACTTGTACATTAACTCATTTGGTAATATGAGGTTATATAAACACTTCATACGGTCATATGATAAACAAATGGTTGTGGTGTGACAATGCTATCAATGAAATTGTAAACCTCAAGTTCATTTCATAACTGGATACAAAGCATGCACAACATTACTTGTACAAAACCATACCACGATGTTTATGATTTCTGAATGATCAGACACTGCATTACGAGTAAAAGCACATGTATCACCATACAAACAACATCATTATTCTCGAAACTTTCCCAACACGCATTAATGCATAATTGCTAAATTGACTGCAACACAAATATGAAATGCGCATTAGACAATTATCAAGCCCAATTTAGGGTAAGACAAAAAGACTAATCTTTACCTCATACCAGGCATTGTTTCTTTTCTTAATACCTGCTTATATTGATATGAGATTGGGATAACTTGGTATCTCATTGAAGTATCTTATATTCTAAATGACATCCATTACAATGCCTACCTTAAAGAAACAGACATCATCACAATCAGCAATTAGGAGAAGATATTTTCTATCCATTGAGAACAAAGAAATATCAGGACCATTCATTTTTATTGGATCCTTAAATCGTATTATGAGTCATAACGCACTGATGTACAACTGATGAATTCACGAAAAATCTGTATTATTTAGAAATCTACAACTTTCATTTTCATATTATTGATGCTCTATACCTTAATATAGGATACATCAAAGTAACCGACTGAAAGAGCATTTATAAGAACAATACAAAGGTATTAAAATGAAATATCACCAAACGTTATCAGTGAAAAAGCAATATATATGTTACCTTTGTCTAGGTGTGATGGTTATCTCTTAGCTAAAGTAGATGATTCCTGATCAGCATTGTTATTTGTAATATACATAGAAATAACCGCAACACATTAGGATTATTGGTTTTTTCAACGCCTCGAATAAAATTATGTTTTTTTTTTTTTAATAAATCACTATCCCAAATTTAAAGCCAATACCACATTTATGTCTACTGTACGTTACAAGCATGTTACTTTAAAAGACATATTCAAGATAATAAGATGTAGACTCGCGTTGTCATTCAAGTTAACGTATGGTCAACAGTACCAGTTTTTACTTTCCACTCTTAACGGAAAACGAATTTATTAACATTATAATGTGGTACAAAATGTAGACATATCAATATTTGGGAATAGCAAGATACAAATCAAATATAATGGTAAACGAAGGAAATTATTTTCAATTCGGATGCACTAACCTTATTGAATTTATGTTCCAAGTGCTGTAATTCTTTAGTGAATGAAAAGGAGAAAATGTGGTTGTTTTTTATTTATCTATTTTGTTTTTGCGATTTAGATATCTTAGAAATCGTATATGTTTATTTGCACATTATCAGTAAGAAAACTGATATATTTTCAACATCTTTTTGATCAGTGAAATGTGCCTGTCCCCTACAATTGCCCTGTCCCTAATGGATATCGCGAAACAAACACAATAACATTGAAATTACTCCTATTGTGATCCTATATACTAACATCACTGTGATATATGGAGTAGGAAATCAATAGGCAATCAATATGTATTGATTTATTTATCAGCTATCATTCAAACATTTAGTGGGTAGATTTTATCTCTAAAGCGTTATGAAAATATGTTATCTTATATCTGACTAACCCAGCAATATTTCTACACAGAAGGCTGAAGGCCGAGATGAGTTACTTTTCAAGGGTGCCTAAACTAGTCAAATATCGTTGAATTTTATGGCATTCCTTATAGATTATCTGCAGTGTTAGTGCTGGATAGTTTAAAAATATTGACTCCAAACGGCTTTCGGTAGATTAATATGTGGTAGGTTATCACCGTTTTCGGAAGTGATATCACTTTTATGCAAAATAGAAAAAGGTAATTATTGGGCAATTAGAAAAGAGCAAAACAATTTGTAATACATGTACATGTAACTGTGATTTCACATGAATATCTCTGACGGTTCAAGCAATATGCAGCATGAAATATTACATTTCATTCTTACCCAACAAAATGTATCCATATCATTTCATAAGAAGTTAAAAATAAAATTCTGATGGGTACAAACGTGCGCATTATTTCCATATACCAAAACATTCATGAAACGCAACTTCACATTTTATGCTTAATATATTCCATGTATAATTCTTAATCTAAACGAGTAAACCTAGAACGTGGAATGCTTTGTAATACTTAACTTCCATCAATATGTTTCAAAAAATAATTGTAAATGAACTTTATGCTATATGATATTTTCATGGAAGGGACAAATAATATTTTTTGAGTTAATTGGTAAAATCTTCCAACAGACTTGGAAAAAAATGCTCCCCATTCTTCTCTGATTTTTTTCATATGGGACTGTATTAATAAAAAAAAACTTTATCTTAAGAAGTCACAAAGACCTCTACTTCCATAAGTAAAAACAAACAAGGTCGATGGGGACTCCTACTTCCTACAAGGAAACCTACATGGACAGTTTTCCACTAAGTTGTATGGTAAACATACTGATTATAATGCTCAATTCTGGACAGCAACAATCGGCCAATACAACCTATGATGTTTTCAAGTCGCAATATTTTGCCGATAATTTAAGGCCTGTTAGCAATACCATGCTTTCCGTGGTTACTGAAAAGCGGCCAAGAAAGAAAAAAGTGAGAACAAGTTTCAGCCGAATGACCACCAGTTCAGAAAGGGCTATTCATTAATGTGAATTAAATCAATCAGCATTCAAATTACAAAGACAACTTCTTGATTGACATCAATTTACATTGGTATCCCTGTATTTAGTAACTTAAAAAAAGAAGTGCACTGGCGTCTAGCCTCTGTAATGATTTGAAATAAAGCATCTTTTTAAATGCAATAATAGATGACATAATGGGAAACAGGCAAGATGGGTTATTCCATTCAGACATATTATTTAAGAAAACCGGGGACACATATTTGAGTTCTTGCCAGTGGTTCATTAAAAAGTCTATTATGACGAAGATGATATTGGTCAGTTTTACTATTGATCTAAGGTTGGAATGAAAAATAGACATGAGCAAGGCACATATTGTTAAAAATCTTGAAAAATAAAATGTGTTGATGAAGGTGACGACGTTTTACAAGGGGAAGTATACCAGATTCTCTGTATAAAATATGATGACTCGTCTCTAGCCGGTAATTATGCATATTGTCACAAATTGGATTGACTCTATGATGTAAATCTCTCGTTCTGTATGGTTTGCCAACAGTAAAAGTTTATATATGTTTTACGTTTTACGATTGTACAATCTCGAATGTAGAAATATCGTTTAAAGGAAAAAAATGTATATAAGGTTACGTGATGGTGCCGATGAACTACAGATCAGATCTCGTTAAGTTATGCCTGTAAATTACCATTTAATTCCCCAACCAAGACCTTTCCGTAACTTACTTAAATCAGTAATGCTTTAAAGCAAATGCTTCAACTGAATTGTCTTATCGAATTAATACACATATTGAAAGGCGTATAATTTATAATCTTTTAGATTGCAGGTGTTAGAAACCGTCGGTGGACTCCCAGTCTATGCAGGTTACCATATCCTACCTGATTTTTCCTAATTCAAAAGCAGATTAGATATATGAAAATTACAAACGTTATTGAATTTTATGGTTAATGCACAACCTTTTCTCAATTTTTGCATTTCTATTGTTCAAATGTGATTTTCCGCGGTCGCCTTCGAGGCTTCCAACACTAGATCTTTAGCAAATCAGTCATGACATGCAGTTTGATTCATTATTTGTTCTAAGGTAAGTTCTATTCCATTGTGTGTCTTTTGTACAATTACTGACCGACACCTACGGACTGAAATCAATTAGTTAAGAGCATGGGCACCTGCACCGTCTCAAAGGGAACTGTCTGGGAAAATATGCAACCAACTTTTTTCTATGTGCTCGAAATTCTGATACATTTGATATAAAAAAGGTACCGCTTCTATGAACATTGATGCATTCTGTTTTTGCTGGTCATTTAGCAGTCATTTAATTTTGACATGCTATCGACTATTCATTGGGGTTTCAAACTCACGCTTAACCAGTTCTCTGTCAGTTTGTAAAATTGTAAGTGTGGGGAGACTTGAAGCTCATCTCATCTATCAAATATCAATGATCAGGAGGCGCAGCGGTAACGCCTTTCACCGAGGAAGCCGAGGTTCGATTCGAGAAACGGACATTAAAATGGATATGGTTCAATTTTTTGATCACATGGGTTTTTTCGGTTATCTGCTTTCACAGTAATGTCCCTCGCGTGCTTTCACCTGAGCTATTAAGTTGAGTAAAAACAGTATCACAACCGTGATATGTTAAATAAAGTGTGATTAAAATAAACGAAACGTCTCTTTTAATTTTGATAGTTATGACCTGTTCATAACCAATGGTCAATAATGAATCGAGATATTCGTGATAAATTGATTTATTGGCTCGGCTCAGTGCAGGAAATAGAAAATGATCACATGAATTAGTCAAATCTACAAACCCACATTTAGTGAATATTTAAATTGAAGATAGATATAGGTTTTGCCAAGCAAGTAGAATAACTCTCAAAAAAATACAAACAAAACAAAAACACAAAAAAATTAAACGAGCTAATTGTTTTATTTTTTCATAAATTTTATCCTTTGTTTATCTAATCACTGTAGTGCAATCTACCCTTTAATATACGTTTAACAATAAATACAAAGGGAAATCATGTTAATTCATTGTTTTCGCTATTTACACGACTTATTGCTCATTAGATGTACAAATCATAATCTATCATGTCATCTGTCGTAAAAGTTAAATCTCTAAAAAACCAAACACTTCAATGAAAGTTTAAAACAACTTCAACACCCTAATTACATTTGACGTCAATCGTAAGTTGTAGTACAATTTGTTTCAGTTGTCTTTGTTAGGATATAAACAATTTTAGTGACAGTATTACAATAAGACCCATCTTTACCGACCTTTTATATTTTAATACTTGTTAATGACTATATTTAGTATATCTTTTTGTCTAAAAGGTAAGGGCTAACAACACTTGTTCTTGTACCGCGTTGTATCGCAGATGGCAAGCTGTACAGGTTTTGAAGCAGGGAATATGCATTACACAATCGTTTCATGTGAGTATAGACTTCAATCCTTTATTGATTTATCTACATCGATTCCATACCTAAGAAGTCAGTCATCCTTATGACGAAGTCAACTTTAGCGTCAGGATCCACGACACCAAGTTTAAATCCTTTACAAACGCAGAAGAATTCCACGTCAGCTTTTTTTTTTTTTTTTTTTGCGATTGCAAATAGCTGGATCTTCCACAGCAAAAGAAACCATAGAAAGTAATTACGATATAATGTCAATAACAGCGATTAGTTTCTACTAAGACAATACATTTCAGACGTACTCTCTCGTCATCATAAATCTTCTTAAGGTTTCTAAATTTTCTAAATTTTAATTCTGCATTAATGAATACAAATATTTGTTTGTACCGTTACATCATATATTCTTATTTGTCTATAAACATGACCATATCACATTTTATTGATACGAGAAACATATTTTCTATCTGCCAACTTGTAGTCTCCTTCTCACATGTTAGTACAGAGTAGATGTACAGGTAACTTAAGTGCATGACAATTAGTTTCGGTCTGTGTCACATTGTAATTACAATTCATCGATTATAACGCTCAATTCTCATTGCTGAACAC
This sequence comes from Ylistrum balloti, assembly GCF_031769215.1. Classification (NCBI taxonomy): domain Eukaryota; kingdom Metazoa; phylum Mollusca; class Bivalvia; order Pectinida; family Pectinidae; genus Ylistrum; species Ylistrum balloti. Next base: position 892,557 of record NW_026781968.1, read on the forward strand.
ACTCTTCCGGTTATTGTATCATGTACATCATAGGGAGTAACCACATAGCTATATGTTTAAGATTTTTCATCACATTGATGATATTCTTTTGGTATCCATTACATTAGTTCCGTTAAAGCAAAGATTTTCTGAGAAAGTCATATAACTGTTGAAATATTGATTGACGAGGCAGAAACTACCTCTGACGATGAAAAATAGATTTTTATTGCACAATTTTGTATTCGTTTTGATGTTGCGTCTCGCTGTTAAGATCTCTCTACATTTGATTTTATTTGGAAATTTGATATTGATTTTTTGGATTTACCAATATTTACACGGAGTATCGTGCCGCTTAAACAAAAATAGATTGACTGCATGTTATGTTTTGACCTGCGCGTACATTATGACGAAATTACTGTTTTAAAGTTATTTTATTATTGAATGTGTATACACGGAACGTATATATATATATTAGATCCGTTAGAGCAAAGATATATATATATTTGTTTGTGTTATATAAATGTTATTTACATCATGATCTAAAAAGTAATCGTATGTTGAATTTCACATCATTTTTATTCTTCCAGAAAATGTTTTCATGTAATGACCAATGGTGGTCTCCCTAGCCTATTTTATATAACATGACATATGTGTATATTCCCAATATATTTACATGTTATAACAAATGTGTGTGTTCCCAATATATTTACATCTTATGACAAATGAGTAAAGCAAAGATAACCTAATTTGATTGCACAAAGTAATGAATCGCTGGAAAGTCTCCAAGGGTGAACCAATTTTTAGGTCAATCTTTAAAGGGAAATTAGCATTGCTGGAATACCGACCGTTTACAACCTTGAGGCGAGTTAGGAAACATTTAACGTAACGCGTATACTAATACCATGCACACTTACACATCTGAAGTGGATATAAGTGCATTTCGATGAATAAACATATGCAACACTTTTACGGAAATAAATCGCTGTAGTCGACAACCATTACTGGTACCAATGATAAGATTATAGCTATATATGTTTATTATCCCGTTTCTAACATCTACATTTGCTGGTATAGAATTTTAAGTTTCCTGGTCATCAACAAAACTACACTTCAAATTATGTGCCATCCTCTGTCTCTTTTGAATCTTACCACTGTTTTGGGCCTAACAATATCAATTATTATCTTATAACAGGCAATGACTTTCGGTCGTTATGTGACATATGTTTGATAAACACGTGAGCCATTACTACAAGCGAACAACCTGGCAACTCGAATGCTTTATGAATGACAGCGAACACTCCTATGAACATTATAAGTTTAAGATAACTGTTTGGTTGGATTGGTAGTAATAAATCTGAAAGATAACAATTAAAGGAAGCATTGCGAAATAATACCCATTGGAGTAAACTTAAACAGAATTCTTATGATAACATAGGTAATCAACTTCTATAAAATAAACAGAAATCATACAGAATTGTAATAATCAATAAATCACCTTACCATTAGTAAATATAATAATATTGACAACAGGCAAAATCTTGGCAGTGATCGTCATTCTACAAGTGTCAGGCCATGCCCAGGTTCGATTTTCATTCAAACAACTGAAGTAATATGTAGACAGTGTTATTATCTGATGAGACCACTGATGGACGCTTTTTCAGTTCATTATATCAAACTCTCTAAATGGAGACCCTAGCATGATATCATAACCATTTGTATGCTGCTAATACCAAGTCGAGAAGCTAGGCGATGCTCATGCGAGTACACAGTGATTTAATGTTTGAGAAAAGACATCTCTACAGGACAGGAGCACGTATTATTGTAGATTTTGAAAGTAACAGATTATTTTTAACTGAAAAACAAAAACAAAATTGATAGTTAACAATACTTCATGTGGCGATGAATTAAGTATCCCCCTTATACATCATATCAGCCATAGAAGTAATTCACCTCTTGGACTAACATTGTTGTCATGGTTAATTGTAAAAATAGTTTCCATGGACGTTGAAGGATACCGGGGTCGATTTCTAATGAACCGACAGTAGTAACAGATATGAACACTACTTGCAGGGTAAACAGCACTAAAGCACGAAACCGGCAGATAATTCCAGGGGGCATATTGTTTGATTGATAGCTCAACGACTGAACAAAGTTTGACAACACACTTTGAGTTCTTTCGCGCTTTGCTCCAGAACGTTGCTAAACTATCAACTAATGAAAAATGAGCTAATTTCGATAGCCAATCTCACACCTGTACATTATTTTTCTGAATGGAGTTCTGCTGACGCCTAGTAAGTCGGAAGAGTTATCTTAAAATTTAGTTCCGATATTGAATGCTTGTAAATATTGTATATTCGTAAAATGAAACACAGGTCGTATTATTATTGAAAGGCCCAACGGAAGTAAAATCAGGTCAAATTAAAGTGATCATTACGCTTAAAACAACATAACGCCGAGCCTCTCTAGTGGGGTTATGCTTACCCTCTGTTTTGTAACAGGTTGTGTAGTTTGGTGCAGTTGATCAATAATAAGATTTTAATGAATTTTAGTTCTAGGGATTTAAAGGAAAGGCACAGTTCGTAATGTTAGTTATTGTAATTTTATTTTCACTCATTTACAGGTCAAAAATATATGATAAACTTGAAGTTTAGATTGTGTATAAATACATGACATTTTGTGGGAAACTCTACATCTTAACTGATTCTACTTCCCTGTAATGGAGAGGATACTTATTTTTTTCAAATCAAATATAGTCCCTTACACTCAGGTGATGGAAAAGTTAAGGTCGAAACGTTAAATGTGGTTTTAATTTCAAATAGATTGATGTTGTCTTGGCTTTGAATAACAAGAAATATACTGCCCACGTCAATCGTATATACTAACCAGAGTTTGAAATCAAGGACATGTTATACACTTCTTCCTCAATCACTTATCTCAGTCTTTTCTATAACGAAATCGACCTGGATAGTGTTTCAACAATATGTGTGATAAGTGTGATGATTTCCATTTTCCTATTGTGAATTTTTTCATTTCTGGATAGCAACATTTCCTATTTATGGTGTTCACATGTCGCAGTTCATTCGATATTATATGATATGTTCCTATTACGATTTTCGTGCAAGAATTCGTCACCTGACGGACAAACAGGTAAGACAGGATTCCAAAAGATGTACGTTGATACAAGTTATGGTTTTACAGCTCGGTATGAAGCTGAAAGTGTTTAATGTTCGTTTGTTTGCTTGTTAACTCCGTTGATGTTTACCATGAGAATCTTACATTACTAACTTGAATTGAAAGTTACACGGCGGGCATCGTCGATGAAGCAGATGACTCTTACTCTTCCAGAACGTCTGCACTTAAGAAAAACATGTTGTATATATTAGTGATGTCAAATTACTTCGTCTGAATCGGGTATTCAAATATCCCTTTACATGTCAATTTCATTTAGTACGAAATTTTCAGAAGGCAGGCACTGTTAAATACTACAAATTACCAATTACAAACAGGACAGTACCTAGAATATATCNATTTTCGTCAGTGTAATGCATATAACAAGTACCTAGGTTTTTAAGAGACCTATTCGTTTTCCCTATGATCTTGGATTTTCAGAAACGAAAATCGTATGTCACGAAAAGCAAAACATGTAAAAACACTATGAAATGCTCTCTTATAACTGAGAAAACAACATGTTTATTCAAATGCATAAAAAACATGGTCAGTAGAATAATGTCGTAGAACTTCATAACATAAAATGTGTCGTTATAAGTGAAAATAACTTGCGCGGGAGGCTTCATTCCGCTTTTCATTATTAGACTTGATTCCGTTACAAATTACTCTGTTCTTTTCTCTGATTTGCATTTATTTTGTTCTATTTTCTCAATATGTATAAAAATGAGATATTGTTGTTATACATGTTGACATATGCGATAGATCTAACTCGAAAAAAAAACCCACTTGTTCACATGTCGCTATGTTTTATTTTGTGTAAGGATTCAAAGTAACATACACGCTCTCAAAGTTTCGTATACAAAATATAAAGTCATAGATAATTCAAATATACGTGTTTTTATTAAACTCTGTACATCAAAGAGCCTTGCTAAGGATGTCCTATAGAATAGATATAAAATCAACATCAGTTTGATTATTTCTTACCAAATAGGAATTCTTAAAAAAAATCAATTTTTATTTGAAACCTACAAGTTAGTCTTTAATGGAGTAATGAACAAACACACGGAAGGAAATAGTAAACTGTTGGATAAAACAGCCATCCGCGTAGTGGAGTGCTGTATATCTAAGGATTTATCAATTTGTTTCTTAGATAGTTAGATACCTTCTCATGTGAAACTGAACAAAATATGCATGTAATGCATTAATTATGTTCTGGTGTATATTTTCTACATATAAACTGGATCTAATAAGTGAACATGAAAGCAATGATGAATCTATTTACCAAACAGTGATTAAGGATGTTGTCAGTAACAAAGCTGTCTCCAAGCCAACTTTGTAAATTGAAAACATCGTAACATTTAATGGGACATTAACCAAGTCTCCTAATTAGTCTACAGTCATCTGTGTCAGTAAAACAATTCGTTTTGATAATGTTATGACAAATGTGTGTCTTCCTACCTATTTTACATTTTCTAACAATTGTACGTCTACCTGCTTATTTTACATGTTATGCAATCGTGTCTTTCCAACCTATTCTACATGTTATAACTAACTTGCGTCTTTCCAACATATTTTACATGTTATGACAAACGTATGTCTTTCTAACACATTTTACATGTTCTAATAAATGTGTGTCTTCTTAGCCTGTTTGTTTGTACTATTCTGTTCATTAGACGATGACTCTGATTTAGTGGAAGCGTTTTCCGTAACGAATGCTTGGCAATTGATCGTGGCATCTTTCCAGTTAACGACAATACAACAACTATGATTCATCGTTGCTGGGTGTCAGAACTGCGTCTTCCATTAAATCTGTGTTACCAATATCTACCAACAACTACATACAAAGATTCACTTGCCGAATTTGGAGAAAGAGGTTTTATTGCAAACAAAGAGATAAATTGATATATTGGAATTTAAATTAAGGAGGTTCTGAATTAAAAAGAAAACTACTATATATATATATTATCTATATATAATGATACATTCCATTACTGTTGTAAGTGTACAAAAGTCACCAATATATTGTTCACTATCATTGTTACGATCATACATTCAGTGTAATATCTTGGTTCAAGACTTATTTTGCATCTAAAAGTTATGTGTCCTTTATGTGTTCCTTATTTTAAAATTGTCAGCTATAAAAATAAATATGAAAAAAAAAGAATCAAGTGAAATGATTATTATGAAAAGGAAAACATGAAACAAACTTGTTCTTCCTAACTTCATATCATAATTCGAATCTAAACATCTAGAATCTACAGGAAGCATGATAAAATCAGCATATTAAACCACTTTGATCTTATTTGTCACATATTGACATTATGGAAAGACATGGACTTTTGACTGACATGTCACTGATATATTCATTAGTAAACACTATCAAAATGCTTTATTTCCTCTCGTGATATTCCACGTTATTTGCAAATTTCAAACCTGGAAAAACACGTATCTGTGATTATGATGATATCTTGTGAGTGATTAAGTTATCAATTTTCCTGTTGGTTTAGTTAATTGACATAATTGTTTCATGGTTGAATATAACGTAAATATATGTAATTGTCACATTGACAAAAATTGTAATACAATTATTGGAAAAGACGGAAAAGTCTTAGTTTTATATATATATTTAACCATTATACGTAAATTTGTGTCTGATTTGAGATATATTCATGTACATTTAAATACATATAAAACATCACTTTCTTCCAAAATAAAATTATATTTACCATGATTACGTAATACAACTGTATTTTCAATTACAGGAACGTTAACATTATCATTTCAGAACATGAACATGAACGTTAACGTGTATAGTGAAATCAGAAATGTGCGTGCCAAGTATCACAATGACATTCTTTTGCTGTGACATGCAGACCATGCTTATAATCAAAACGATTTCTAACAACATAGAATTAATTAGAAGAGGTACACAATTGACCACTGAACAAGAATAACAACTTTCTATACAAGCAGTACTTTCAAATGAATAATTAAATTTCATCACACAACCATTTTAGTAGTGAGAAAGTTTCGGAGAAAATGTTAAGTTAAATATGCAAATGGATTTGTAAAAGAACTGGCAATACAGATTTGAAATGAGAGTGAGATCGACAGTGTTACTGAATATTGGAATTTCAATTCTTGAAGTAATGGAACGTGTATATAGCCAATCTGGCCCCTAGCGTACCACAATATGTTTCTGCCTCAGTATATGTCCTTTTTCTTGTTTGTAATCACCTTGAAAAGCCACCTTGATGCCTTGCAGCCTTTGAAAGACCACCTGAGATAAGTTATAAATGATAGTTAATGATAATACAAAGATATCTAATTTGTATGCTTGATTTTGTCTTCCTTTTTTTAATAATCATTTTGAATATTATTGTTTATGATATTAAAGAAAACCTCTATGAGATATATATGAATACAATTTTCCTTGCCTACATCTGCATCAATTAAGAAGTCACAGCTGATTGAGTAATTGTTTTAATATGATTACTATGAGATTATATCTATATTCGGAATAAAAAAAAAAAAAAAACAAAAAAAACAAAAAAAAAAAAAAAAAAAAACATAAATTTAGAAACATAAACATACCAGCCAAACAATGAAATAAGCTACATAAATCGGCTATTCCATCTATTTACATTGTAGCTTGAAATTAATCAATAACGGTTCTTATTCTTTTTTCTGATTTTTATTCTATATGATATAGTTGGTCCGAAAAACACATGTCATATTACGGAATATTTTCTTAAAGTCCATGACATCGATAAAACAAAATAAGTAGTTATAATATAACTACCAGAAGATGTCAATGTGACGGTTAGATATCTGCAGGGTCACCGTCAACACACAAATGACCAGCGGATGGTACGGGACTCTTTTCAGCTGTAGTATAATTATACATTCATTAAGGTATAAAATAGTGTACCGAGATGGTAAAAAATGTAAAAATTATGTATATAAGATGGTCATAATGTACTATATTCGATTAAGCTAATCTACGTTTTATACGATATATCAATTGGGTGTCATCGATTTGATTTATAAATCATTTAGTCCCATAACAAAAACATTTTAATTAGAAAAAATGTTCTAATGTTTTCTATCCAAATCATGAGTGCTATTGGTTAATTCGTACTTTCCAGATTTCCAGATTTTGACGTCACACTCGTCGTGCTATTCAGACAAGAACATGTTCCTAGTCGACTGTTATATGTAGCTGCATTCGATGCAACATCTATAGAACAGTGAGAAAGACACATGACCAACGATAACGTGGTATTGATCAATAGCGATGGACTGTACAAATGGTCAACTCCGGCCACGTCTTCAACCAACTACATGTAGTTGTTGACGCTATCTCTAGAATAAAAACCAACTGATGAAGTTTCGGTGTCTAAAATATTTGTGTTATACTCAGTGTTTATGAACTATTTGAGTGATTATTAAGAGGTTTCAATGCTTTAATTAAGAACACGGAAGTAAACGGCTTGTACCGTGAAGATAGCGTGATATTAATATCCGTCGTTAAAATTACTCTACAGAAAATGCAATTTTCAACATTCACGCTTTTCAGGTTTTACGAAATAAAACGTGTTCAAGCAACTTCACACCTAACCCTGTCTACCGCCACGCCTGTAAGCCTATCCTGCATTGTAATTGCACTTTCATTGAAATATGGATAGCCAAGACTGTACATGTCGGCCTTACAATATTGATCATTAAAATTTGATATTGATTTTGATATAAGTTAAGCCATTGTTTGTCATCGTAATGAATTGGTTTTTTTAAAACATCATTATTATTACAAAAATTATAAAATTTAGCTTCTTGTGAATCACAAATGGATGATCCTACATCATATTATTATACCGTCAAATAACTAATAGTAGTAAAATTGTCCTTGTAGTGTCCATTGTAGAGGTCAGTTTCGAGAATATAAACCAACAATATCCAACACCATATAAACTCGATTGAACTGCAGTATCTGCAGAGCTAAACTAAGATATCCCAACCCGCACTTCTTTACAGAGGGCTAGAAATTTGTTAACACGAAACAGGTAATTAATACAGACCAATGCAGACTAATTAGGAAGCCTGATAATTATATCATTACCTGGAGTAATAGCCTATTAATTGTTACGGTGTTTTTAGTTTACAGATTTATAAATAAATGTAAATATCAATAGATGGCACAGAGAGAGTTTTGTCTCATTTTCTGTGGAGATTTATAAGAACGTTAGATATATGGTTCCCCCGTTGTATCGTTACTTTATATTACTTTCTATCCTGTTATCAAGCTGGTAAAACACAACTATTACAGTTTTGTGCTTTCGTTTAAGACTTGATACTAATGATTTTTGTTTTCTGGATTAAGTTTGTTTGTTGTCTTAAATGTTGTGTGTTTTCTGTGTCTGTTGCTTCATTAGAAACTTGGAGTTTGGTAAGTCTTGATATGTAGTTTGTTACAAATGTTTATGTTATGTAGATGTCTAGCGTTACATTTTCTACCCCACTGGTGCTTCAGTTATAACACGTATATTGTTGTAAACATGACTATAATGATTTTAATTACTTTTGTCGTGATAGCATGTAGCAAAAATGTTTTAAACGAAATAAAAAGATAAAAATATGCAAGAAAGGAAACAAAATGGCAGTGCTATAGTCAAGTACTCATATTACCTGTTGGCGGACACAAGGTATACGTTTGATGATTTTCATTGAAAAATAATGTTTCTAACCAAATAGACATGTCAGTTACAATGCCTGTCACGATAGTATCAGATATATCCAATTGTTGCAGAGAATATCTCTAGAAGCAAAGAAAAGCTCATAAGGCGAGGTATCCAGTTATTCAATACCATAATCAGACCTATATTTCCACAAATTTCAACTGTACCTATGAGCATCTATGATTGCACAGTCTACTGTTTTTTTCAGATTTTCTTATAAAATAGCAGCCATTGTTCCCGAAACCAGATCTGTTGTGGAATTCATAGGACATCATAAGGAAATCTTATTCTTTTCTCATCTGTAAATGCGTATTTACTTCTTAGGATTGGCATTAAATTCTTCTCTTTTTAATTTAACAACCACTTGATGTGACTGGAGAATTTGGAAGTGAACGCTCAGTTTTGTATCATTTCTAGATCACGCAATCGAGTTATTGAATTATCAAGATTCGACGAAAAGTTATTGGGACGGGGGCTATTCTAAAGACTTCTACAATCAGGTAATCAAGATATTTCGTTGTCAAGATCAGAAAAGATGTCGAGAGGGCTGTTCTGAACACTATGTTCTAAAATGAGGTAATCAAGATATTGGGTTGTTAATTTCGTATTTGTAACACAATGATTAAAGGCAAGACAAATTCGTTCTGTAACATATGTTACAACCAACCTTTCTGGTTAACTTAGGTACATAGTATGTTCAAAGTATAAACAATTAAGATATACAGTTTCCCACAAAACGTTATGGAAAGTTTTCTTTAGAAAACATACTCAATCTAAACTGAAAGGTTAGCACATAATTTTAGCTTTTAATGACGAAAAATAAATTACATTAAATGACAAGTATTTACAATACGAGAAATACCAGTTACTTAAATCCCTAGAACTAAGATTTCATCAAATCTTGTCATTTATCGACTGTACCAAAATACACATCCTGAATTATTTCTATGACTGATATGATGTATACGGGGGATACTTGATTTAACGTAACATAAGTAGTGTTAGCTTAGTTTTTATGTTATTTTTCTGTTAAACAATAAATATATTACTTTCAAATTGATAACACACAAAATTTACAATATTACGTGCTCCTGTCCAGTCGTGATGTCTTGTGATGTCTCAAACATCAAATCAATCTATTCTTGCAAGAATGACTTCTAAATTTGTCATCGTTTTAGTATGCATCGCGGCTTAATTGTTTTCCTGTGCAGAAAGCGTGTCTTTTTCTAAAAAATCGACCGAAGTATGTAATTGCTTTCTGAGCGTTCCTTGAGCTAGATACAGATAAACAAATCAGTTTGATCACAAGAAATTAAAGTTAACGACGCAATACATGAGATCGGTTTAATTGCTTTGTAAAATCTATACTTTCAGTGATCCGTAATGACAATATTTTTTAACTTGGCATGCTTAACAGTACTAACTTTATTTCGAAGAGTATGTGACTGTAGTATCCAGCTCTGTTAACAAGCTCGACACTTTATGAAGCAAAACGTTGGTGTACAGATCAAATACCAAGCTACTACGTCGATACAACGTCACAGTAGAATGACAATCACTGCCAAGATTTTGCCTGTTGTCATTATCATCGTATTGACTAATGGTAAGGCAATTTATTATTTTTTTAATGTTGATAAAAAATGTAATCATTATATAGATGGTTGCTTTAGTTTTCCCCAGTGAGTTTATTGTGTTTGCATTGACTCGTTTAATTACCATTCATTACCTAGAATTAAATCCCTTCGTTAGTAAAAGCTTTTAAAAAATAGTTTTTGCCATGGTCAGGGTTAGTTATACATGTATATGTTGGATTCAGGGTCACCACGCCTTCCTGCTGGCACTTTCCCGGGTTTTATTACTTCATTTAGCAGTAATCTATGACTGTAGGGTAACGAGCAAGTAATTAAAAAGTCATTAAAAGCTTCTGGCTTCCTGCTCTACATACTGTTATGGTAGTTAAACACAATCCGTACACTTTTATATGATGGTTTTAAAGTTTATTTGGTGTGTGATGACACTTGTGGTGAGCAGCTATAAAACGCAAAGGAAAAATATATGGTATCTAAATGAACAAGTAACAGGTAGGTACGTAAACACACAATACACATATTACGGATACGTTTACACATTCTTCTTACTACCAAAGGTAACTACTTGACTCTTGGCCAGTCTGAAAATAGCACAACCATGCCCTCTGATCGTTGGATAAAAACAGGATTGGATGGGGAATGAGTCAGTGAAATATTCCACAAATCACAAAATCCGGAATATAGGGACTAGACAGAGTAAATACTGAATATCCGAACAGACGGTTTATGTTTGACAAGACACTTCCCGCCTGATATGATAATATCATCTGTTACCTTAGGTAAAGTAACATTCGAAACTGAATGTCACTAAATATACACACTCTTAGGTTCTCTTCAATTCATTATCGTGGCACAAGGACTACGACAAGTTGCAGCTAGAAGTTGTCTTTTTCGACACGCACTTCTACTTTGTAACCCGACCGCCTCCACATGGTTCAGTGACATTGATGCAGTCATCCTGCCATTTCTGTTGGGTTGAAGCGAAGAAAGAAAATTTCAACTTTTTCCAGAGCATAAATGAAGCTTGAATGCAGAGCATTGCTGAAGCCAGAACGCAGAGTATAAATGAAGCTATAACGCAAAGCATTGATAAAGCTAAATGGCGTTATTTCCTAAATTTCCACTTTGTGAACGGCTCGAATCACTAAACATGTGAAGATCTCAGTCCATCTCAGCCTTCATCACTACAATCATGTTCGTCCAAAATTGCGTAAACTGGAACGCGAGGGTGATTACCTAACACACACACTTTCACTAACACTTGACAATCTTAGCACAGAATTTGTCAGAAAATGTTCATCCACATAATTTCTTGCACTTCGCACCAACCTTAAGTTGAACCATCTTCCTGCCATAACTCTGGGGCTTTTTGACGGTTTTCATCATGCATCGCTATGCAGTGATGTTTACTATCACAAATCATTTTGCTTTGACAGTTGACAATATTCTGAGAGTTTTGTCTCGAATGCTCTGCAATCGTTTAAGGGATGTCCCACCTATGAATAGGTCATCGAATTTTGTCAACTTTTGTATGAACGACCACTGTACCAACTGATGTGTTACTGCTCACCGATGCTTGTTCTCCTGAACGCCGCGTCGTAACATTAGTATCGTTGTTGCCGCCGAATTAATAACACGAGTAATTAAAGGTTTCCTGAATAAAGCTGCAGAGAAATGAAAATTGGGGAAATGTTTCTTGTTTATAGCGTTCGTAACTTATCGCTATCTCACGCGACTTTTAACGAAAGCCGATGGACAATTTCTGACGGAAGGTTTTTAACCCACTAACGTGTTTAAATAAATTAGGGGACTGCTATCCTTGGAATCGTGCATGAAGGCTAAGACACCATTCACTGTGTCAACAAGTTGGTAAAGTTTTGTATTATCTTTGTATGTAACTGTAGATGAATTTTGAAGTTTATTTTGCAATGCTTGTTCAAGTTCCTCTGGGCTTGCATAGAATATACTTATTCTCTCCCATGCCTTCTGTAGGGCTCGCTCATGATTTCGCGCATTTGACCTTTTTAATACTAGCCCACTGAGTGATCTCTAACATAGTCTGCGGTGCGTCAGCTGGAATTAAAGCAATTCCGATTCTATCACAGTCTTCAAGTCGGTCCGTGAATTAAGAAAGTTTGATTCTTGAAAAACAAACTCATTGTTTGTTCGAGCTTCCTCTAACTCGCCTCGCTGATGTACCAAAGCTACGCTTGCCGAGGATGTCTCTGAAACATGGTTGGAGCGTCCATTGCAGTTTTTCCGACGTCAGCTAACATGGTCACAGTTTTTTTATAATTGAAGGCATACCCTTTTCTTACTTTCTCAGTTATTGCCTTGATTGTTGGTTCGTATCTAAGCAATTCATATTCCGTCTCGCAAGAATTTTGCTTACTAACTTATCTTTGTATTCGAATGATATTTTCAAATACCTACCATGCACTATAGAGAATAAGTAATGTTAAAAGTCAACATCCAGGCATCAAACTAAGCTCATCAAGTTCCTGTATGAGAGGAAGTATTTTTTAATATTATTCCTTGACATTATCTTCCAAAAGGTTTAATAGCCTTAGATGTAGGTCTATATAGGCGTTTCTGTTTATCTCTTTCTGACTGTCCTTTGTACCGGGGGAAAGGGGGTGTTATTTAAATCAATTTGTGACCCTGAATTCTGCCATTTTATACACCACGATGGCAGTAAAACATAACCTTTAAATCATGGTTTTAAAGTTTATTTAGGTGTGTGATGGCACTTGTGGTGAAAAGCTATAGAACACAAAGGGAAAATATATTGTTGCTGAATGAACTGCTACTAGATTAATCAGCATTTAAAAGTAATAGGTAGGTATATCAAAACCACAATATCCATATACCACTGTTACAAGCATTGTTTCTTATTACCCAAGGTAATTATATGATATGTTTAGTAAAATGTCTCAAAACGCTCAAATATTTCAGTTGTTGATTTGATCAATTCAATTAACTATGTGGAAACGAAATCAGACTCTTGGACCAGTGCTCGGAAACTAAAGTTTAAATCAAAGTACTGAAAGTACTGAGAGGCTAATCGTATTGAAAAATGTTCACAAATAACCGCTAAGCTATATTACTTTCCCCATACTCCTACACTTTGGAATGCAAAAATTACTAAAATAAGAGAACCAGAGGCTATTTTTCTTAATTTTAAGCTATTTTATATCTTCTTCAATTCTTATTTCAAATTTGACGACAATAATGTGAACAAATCAAAAAAGGTAAAAAAATATAACAAAATACATACAACCATATATTTATCGCTAACAAGCCAAATGATAAATAGCTCTATGATGAAGTTGACTAAATAAAACCTTTGAAATACCCAAGATGTTGCAATTACTATCCTATCAGTATGAGGATTTAGACAAATCGAAAGGACTTTATACCTACTTCTTTATTTTGAATGTATTGCAAAGTAATAGTCCTTACTTATTAAAATTATATTTGTAGTTGAGGAAAGTAGATAAGGTGTACACAGCATTTCAGATAGATTAAAGTGTAAGTAATTACATGCCTATAGTCCTTGAAGTTTCATGGTTACACTTTTCTTCCAGTAATTATGTCTATAAAGACATAGTTCTTTGAGATTAAACCAGACTTCCATATATATACAAAATTTACAATATTTTCACTACAGTTACTACTATTTCTGATCTCCAATGCATTAAATAATATCACCATGACACGCTAAATGAATAAATATGTTATGGAAATATTTCGTTCTAGTTAAATAAACATGAATATTTTGGGTTTTTTTATACGCGCTTTGTTTGAAGGAATATTTTCTTTTCAAGGAACTTTGATACACATTAAAAAACCTTGAGAAATCCGCACAATCAACCTTCATCAAATAAAACTAAAAGACAAAAAATATAAGTTATAACAGAGTCAACATCATGATCAGTACAGTATTAAAAATATATTATTCATTAATCATGAACACCAAATATACCTTGCCTACGAAGCGCAAACATTTTATCTTCAAAAACTTGAAAAAGTGTCATGGCGGTGGGTGTGAAAAACCTGAAAAAGTGTCATATCGGCGGGTGTGCGCATGGCACGGTCCAATTCGGTGACGTCTAATGAGGTAAAGTGATGTTATATATTAAGACGATCTTGCCACAACGACAAGGATTAAAACAAAATTGATGTTCTGTTTGTAAGTTTTGTTTGTATATAAGTGCTGTTAGTTGATAATTCAAGCCAAGCCCCCAGACTAGCTTCTTATCAACTCGCACGTACAGTACGTCATGTCGAGAATTCCGTAAAATATATTGTTCAAATTTTATCAATAGTTCAACCACACTGTGCTTCTTTTTTGAAATATATAGTAATCGTATTGTTATTAAAAAATGAATTAATTTTGGATACTTTTAAAATAGCGATTTGAAAGATCGCGGCATTATTTACGCAGAAAATTGCCGCTAGAGGGCTCCAACTCTTTTCGATATTTCAGCCAATGAGAAGGCCAGGATCGGTAAATTTTGTCTGAAAGGCCGTCGCAATAGGCTGTGCGTACTGAGTACGTTTAGCCTAAAAAGCACAACCATGCCGTCTGCTCGGCGGGTAAAAACGTATGATCGGATCGGAACTGTGTCAGTGACAGCGTACTAATAAACACAGTTTATAATGACCAGTTCTTCATGTTTCACGACATACTTAGCTATGTCTCTCTTACATAGTGCCTTGCAAAGGGAAGACCATGTTTCGATTATCACTATGGTACAAAAAAGATATGGGTGTTTATTACATTCAAAATATTCTGGATTACAAATCAAACTAGACAAAATAAAAACCTAATATCTGGAAAGATGGTCTACATGTGACAAGACACATACATTTGAATAAGATGATAATGTATGCACGACTGACCCATTCCAGTTTCGGTTAAATGTACAGGGAGGGACATCCTATTTTAAAAGAAACGAACAAGGATTAATCGTACCTTTAAGATTCGATTGAAATGATACACTCCATGGTTCTTTAACTAAAATCAGTTCTCAAAAGGAATCGATTGATTTAAACCAATGAAATGAATACAGGTTCTTCAGGCTGATAAAGAATGTATGCATCAGAGCATTGTCTTGCTAAATATAATAACCAATACGCTATCTATAAAGATAAGCCTACATGTTACATTTTCTGCTTCAGTGACTATGAAATAATAGTAATCTGCTGCAATGACGCTGTTGTTAACAAACACGTTAATATTTTAGTAGCCACCTTGTTGTGTTCGAACTTTATTATAACAATGACATTATCTACGTGACTGGTCTGTCCTCTCGTATTATATGTCCATGTCATTAACATGTTTGTTCTGCATATGAATTATCACCACTACGTCATAATTAGAGCATCTGGTCCTCTCAATTACGATATATAATATCGTTTCACCTCCTTGTGTAGGTAAGATGACAAATGCAGTTTCATACTATTGTGAAATTGGTGTAATTGTACACTGTGAAACGTGTAGAATTACTTGATTTCGTTTCATATATTCAATAATATCATACTGTCGCATAATGTGTATTTGTAGCAACAAATACAAAACCACTGTAGGTTTTGTCATACAGAACGACTTTAGCCTGTCAATCATATTTAAACTGTCAGTTTATTATCCCTAGATAACTTATCTGTTCAATCATATTTCAACTGTCAGTTAAGTTCCCTGATCCCTTGATAACGTATCTGTCCAATCATATTTCAACTGTCAGTTTATTATCCCTAGATAACTTATCTATTCAATTATATTTCAACTGTCAGTTAAGTATCCCTGATCCCTTGATAACGTATCTGTTCAATCATATTTCAACTGTCAGTTTATTATCCCTAGATAACTTATCTATTCAATTATATTTCAACTGTCAGTTAAGTATCCCTGATCCCTTGATAACGTATCTGTTCAGTCATATTTCAACTGTCAGTTTATTATCACTTGATAACTTATCTGTTCAATCATATTTCAACAGTCAGTCTATTATCACTAGATACCTTATCTATTCACAAATGTTTCTAACTTTTCAGACAAAATATGAGAAAACTTGACAAAAATGAAATAAAAAGACAAAATGATATTTAGCTTTTGATTTCAGTACACGCATAAACATCTATTTCATTGATTTTTTAAGCACAGATATTTACCTATTCAATCAAAATTTTAGTCACGCTTCATATCATTGCCGTTTGTATTAAAATGATTGGTAAGCAGCATAGCACATTTTATTTTCCTAGTAAAAAGAATTCTTAATAAGGATTATTGATTTATATTTTATGGTTTTTCCGCTCTGAGTATCATCCTTAAAGTTGTTTTCAGAAATATACGTTCTCAAACTGTGGTATTAAAAAAGCACACTGGCACCCTTGTTACCAGTACGTTCTGGTGTGTATTAAATTGATGCGTTATCACCCTGAAACAAAATCTAGATTCAATGATTTGCTATCCTTAATATTGATTGGAACATTTATTACAGAAAGTTGTTGGTATTTTGTGACCAGTAAAGATATTTATTTTTGGTTTCCAGGGTACACGTGGGCTTTCCTATCCCCTTTCTTCTTCACTCCTAGCGAACATAATTGGGACAATGCTTTGGACTACTGTAAGGAGAACGAAGGCCGACTGATAGCAATAGATACAAAAGACAAGTATGATCGTATCAGGAAAATCGACAAAGAGTACCACAACAGTTCAATGTAAGTAAATGCATGTCTGGCTCGTCTGTAAAGTAACGATATGTATAAACCTTCTTTTCCCCAAATATATTACAGCAAGAGATAAAATGTATGGAGAACAGACACAGTTTAGTCATTGTTGGACGGGTAAGACAAATAAAGCTGGGGCACATCTGTACGGAAGCGCAAAAATATATACACACCGTGGATACATATATCTAGTGATGTTATGTTAAGGACAATATGATAGCTTCGTCAACCAAAATTAAATGATACCAAACCTGCTATCCTGGGGGAACAAGAGATCCCAGGGCGATCATGCCTTATAGGTATTGTTCCTTTTTTTCTTATTATCAAGCCATCCAAACGAAATCGGAAGGACTCATTTTCATTGTTCCGTTTCTTTCTTATCGTTATGTTATCCCAACAAAATTCAGGGGACTTCTCCTTTCATTATTTCGTTCTATAGTTATTTTAAGTTACCCAACGAAGTAGGGGAAACTTTTAACAATACTTATTGATATTTGATTAGATGATCGCATTTTCAACATATCGTTAACTATTATTGCGGTAAAGAATGCTTGTATTTATAATGATTCAAGTACCACAAGCCACTAAAGAGTTGCCACAAATATCAGTATGTTGGCCACATGTGGGATATGATAGTACTCTTTTGCATATTCTAAGAAAATAAATTGTTGCAATGCCAACATTTTAAATGACGTCACTGATATCGACTGAGTGTAGACTTCATGTAATGTAAAAATAGCATCGGCGATCTGATAGACAGTTAGTTTGCAATAGAACGAATTTTTAAATGGACATATCTTACAAATATGCTATATTCATGAAGATGGCAATTATAATTTACTCATTGACTGAAACAATATCCTACAAATAAAAAAATGGTCGTAATTTTTTAATGTCAAAAGTACAAAGAACATATTTATCGTGATGCTATCTTTCTATATTATGTGGCACTCAACAGAACACATACATTAAAATTGCATTGGGTATAATGATAAATTTTCCAATTATCTTTTTTTCGATTTCTGGATAAGAACATACCTATATTTCCAACCTATTGTGTTTACATGTCAAATTTTACGATGGCTATAATGATATAATTGGCAAATATTTTATTTCCCTGTACTTAATGAAATTGGACTTGTTTGATGTTCTTAAGTATACCTGTTGACAGCGTTGTTGTTTACCTTGTACCTTGACAATACTAACCAGGATTGACTAAGCATTACAGAACTGGTGTCGTCGATAAAGTAGAAATCGCTTATACTCTAGGGACATATGGTGTTTTTGTCCTGTATTTTTCAGGAGTCTCCGTGACAATCTTCATTATGTTCATATGTTGTCCTCTAGATTTAAAAAAATGGGTTCGGGTTACGATAACGTTGTTCTTTTCTTGATGTATTCAAGAGAAGCTTGGAAATTGGAAAATCTATAAACATAATAACATCTCTATGTATTAATGTACTTTTTACAACATCTTTTTTCCCTCTGATTCTTTGTGAGCCTTCAAGTCATTCTGTAAAATAACGGTTTCTGTGTCATTTAAAATGAATATGAAAATATCAACAGTCGATGTTCAGTGCATTTGAATAATGAAAATGCACTGTTTTTATACTGTAGATTGTCTGGTACATTCTTCATTGGCCTCGCTACTGCATCAACAGACTGCACTAAGTACTTTTGGACCAGCGCTAAATCGCTTAACTGGGTGAATTGGGACCTTACGGAGCCTGATAATTGTGATCAACAAACATGCGTTACAATTTCCCACGGACTTTTCAAAACAACCAAATGTACAGCCAAATTAAAAGCCATTTGTGAATCTGGTTTGTTTATTCTACATCACTATTAATATATTGTACTAGGTTAAAGTATTTTGGAAGCATTTTTGAGTAACGACTAAATAGCATAATGGCAGTTCTAGGCGCATCTTTATCCCGTTAAAGGAACTAAAGTATATTTCTTTGTAATGAAATACTACGTCAGTCATATATAGGTAGACTTTGTGATATTAGGTGGAAGTAATCCTGGAGCATGCAATACAAAGACATAATAGCGAATTACTGATAAAATGGAAAAAAGCGGTCATGTCGTGGAAAGAATTTTTAATTCATTTTCATTTTTACTTAGGTAATTTTCTTCCTGACGTTAACCTCTTCATCAGCGCTTCGAAAATGCACTGGTATGATGGTATCAAGTATTGTTGGTTGATCGGCGGTCGACTCATCATCATCGATAATGAAGAAAAACAGAACAATATCACATCAAAAATAGTGAAAAGTGGATTCGAGTATGTAATTTGATATGTTATATTCATGACAATATATTTACCCTCGATAAAGTAAGACCATAACTTCTAAGTTTCAGATACATTCATCTTCAAACGTTACTGTAAAATATCGAGATGTGATTTTAACAAAAAATATATTAATGATATCAGTTATTTATGCAATGTTGCCGGTACATCTATGTACAATCCTTCGTCTAAGAAAAATTGCTGACAGGATAAACAAAACGTAATTGCACTATGTTAAAATATGGCACGTGCTCCCCTTTTGGCTTGGGGAAACGGTCCTGAACGGGTCTGTTAACAAAAGTAAGGTAAGGTATTTACTTTGGCGAAAACAAATTCATCACTTGAACGTCGTAAATGGTGTTATGTTCGCCAAAGTTGTTAACGAAGACAATAGACTAAAACTCGAAATTGTTACGTTGTTTGTCGTGCTAATCAATCCATATGATGCGTCACGGCCTAAATGGTTGTCGAAATTAGTAATAGTCATCATATTGTGGCGAATTGTACATAAATTAGTGTTCTTATGAAGTTTAAACTTTTATGAGCAAATCCTTAGAAAAGCCAATCAACTTAATGGAGGTAACAGCAAATGACTCCTGTAGTTAGGTAATCATCTATTCTATGGTATATCCATAATGCTAATTCAGAAAAATGTAGTTGAACAATACAATCTTTGAATGGATAACATATAATTAGGACAGAAACTCTTTGATGTAGAAATTCAAACGGATCAATTTATCTAATTTCCCTTTGTTGGAGATTTCTCTAATCAGTATCAAGTCGAGGATTACATTCAGAGTCTAACAAACAAGATATATCAGTTAATGCACTCTGCGGCCATTGTTTTGCAAATTTAAAGCAAATATATCAAACAACTTCTTATTGGATGGAACAGATGACTATAGTTATATTTACAGCAAGTATATGCCTTATTTACTTTTTTTTACATTTCTATGATTTTACCCGGATGTTGGGCCTGACCTTTGGGAAAATGCCAAATAACATTGTCGTGTTTTGTCAATCAATTAATATTCTGTACTATTCATGCTTTTGTCATATGTATTGGCTGGGATTGGACGATGATTTGAAAATTATGGATTGGACTTGGGTCTCCTTCTCCTTGTATAGACTTAACTTGGATTGATGGAACGGATATCGGTTGGACAAACTTCGTAAAGTTTAAAAACTGTTCGGAAGGACGAAGTGTGATGTGGTC